>NW_026062478.1:0-48733 GCF_023897955.1 Schistocerca gregaria
ACACTAGATCGCGTGTTGTCCGTCTGTCTCTCTCTCTCTCTCTGTCCGTCTGTCTCTCTCTCTCTCTCTGTCCGTCTGTCTCTCTCTCTCTCTCTGTCCGTCTGTCTCTCTCTCTCTCCTCTCTCTGTCCGTCTGTCTCTCTCTCTCTCTCTGTCCGTCTGTCTCTCTCTCTCTCTCTCTGTCCGTCTGTCTCTCTCTCTCTCTCTCTGTCCGTCTGTCTCTCTCTCTCTCTCTCTCTGTCCGTCTGTCTCTCTCTCTCTCTCTCTCTGTCCGTCTCTCTGTCTCTCTCTCTCTCTCTCCTCTCTCTCTCTCTCTCTCTCTCTCTCTCTCTCTCCGTCTGTGACTCTCTCCCTATGTCCGTCATCCGTCTGTCTGTCTCTCTGTCCATTTTTAAAACATTGTATCTGCCATCTATGTACCACAATTGAAATGTCCCTTAGGAAAATTTTTACACTACTGTGCTTAAACTGGCACTCCATATTTTTAACGCTACGCAATCTGGCTTCAAAAAATGCCCCTGGCTAACATTAACCTATACGTTTCACAAATCGCCTACCTCACAAAAATCTTGGTTACTCGAACTACTGCAATACAGCGAGCGCCGCTTCTGACAGCTACATAAGATTGAGACTACTGAAGTCACTAATTACTGATAGGCACAGTTAGCAGGTAAGATTTTAATAGAGAACATACAATGTATTTACCTTAATAGTCACAATATATATAACAGTTCATGACATCCAGTCTTACAAATTTCAAAACTCCGCCATCTCTCTCCCCACGCCCACCACTGCTGGCGGCTCACCGGCAACTGTTCAACGTTACGCGCTGTTAACAGCCAACTGCCCACACTACAATGGCAGACTACAATGCAAACCAGCCACAGACTGCACACGGCACAGCCAGTTATTTTTTCATAGAGAGCGCTACGTGGCGTTACCAATAAGAAAACATAAACAGCCTACTTACATAGCCCCCATGCTCCCCACAAAAAATTTTAAAATTGTTTTGGGCACTGGCCAATAATGATGTGATGAAATTTTTCATCAGTACAATAACAAAGATATCAAATGCACTCACTTATTGATACAATGTTGGTCAAAAGAAAAAATTTTCTCACAGTCCTGATCGTTCATCACAGTAAAATTGCAGTGTTTTTGTCAAAGTCAGAGCAATAAAAGAAATTGCACTTGGAAGTAGTGGATTTCTAAGCAGTCTTGAAGAAGTAGTGTTGTCCCTTCCAACGGAAAGACAGTGCTGACTCTTGACATGCAGACAGGTAATGGGCCAAAACAGAGCAAACCCACAGCAGTCAGTCGAAGTTCGAAGAATATTGGTACGTTGGTCATCACAGAGTAGACGCATTGTAGTCCTGGTAGAGATTACGTTATTGGTGGGTCACCAGAGGTTGCAGACCCACTGCAGTCCTTGTAGAAATAATGATATTGGTGAGTCATCAAAGGTGTAGACCCACTTCAGTCCTTGTAGAGGTAGCCAGCAGCCATCTGTTGCGACTGTGCAGGTGCACAATCACCATCGAAGAGTCTTGCAGAGAATACAGCAAGTCCATAAACCACCACTTGTCCACTCACAAAGAATTTGTTTGAAATGTCCTTAGAACCAGCAATGCTGTTATCCAATCCTTTGCTGAATTATTAACACGTGCAAACACTATCAGTCCCTCCCTACTTCTGACATATTGTCCGTATACTAAGACCAACAGTTGTGCAGTGAAATGTAATTCACAAGTTATTTAATTTGATGAACTAGTGTCAATTACAATTTTATAACATAAGAATACAATAACAAAGGTACAAAATATATCATTAAAGAACATAACAATACAGATACCATTTGTAGTAGTACAGGCTTTACAAGAGAATCGAAATAGCAAATACATCAGTGTTACAAAAATTACGACACAAGTATATACATAAAAGATCAGAATAACTTTCGAAACATCACCTTCACACATGAGCATTAGAACAAAACAGAATAAATGTGTAAACACCTGTACAAAGTAAATAACATGTTAATAATGCATATTATATTTGAGGATTACAGTATTCCTCATCATAGTGAATGTAGCTTAGTATTAAAAAAATTCTGCAACATAAGTCTTATCAGATAAACATATAAAGACAGGAAGAACATAATACACAAGGGTACACACACATAGTGGGATAACACAAGGAAAGGGCATGGTTTGTTTTACTGCAGTATTTTGCAAACAAAACTTTCATTACTTCTCAGAGATCTCTCTTCGTTCTTCATTATTTCCAAAAAGTCCTACCTATACCTGCTTTCTGTACTTCTCTCATATAACCTCTCACTGCATTTCTTCAAATCCATCGCAACTCATTCTCTTATATAGGCCACCCCCCCTCTTAAGCTAACTTAAATCTAGTGAGCTCAGATGCTTAACTAAGGGACGAGGCAATGCAGCGGCACAAAACAATTAATACAAACAGCAATGACAAAAAAATGCAAGTAAGCATAGCGAGCTGCAGTAAATGTAATAATTTATATCTAAACATGACAAACTCACAAGCAGAAAAAAATAGTACACTAAAGATAACACAGATAAGGGAAATGTATATCCACATCTTAATGTCTATATAATTAAAGTGGTGCAACACAAAAAACTAAATTTACAAAAGAAATTACCAAGTAGTTGAAAATTAAGTATGCATTAACTGTTGTTAATCCCCTCTTATTGTTTTTTCCTTTCCAAGTGCTCCTTTTCTGAAAAACGTGGATCATAAAATGATTATTAATAGATCCGTTGACAGAAAGTTTTCACATTAGCAAATGCATTTAATTTTATTTTATAAAACGAATGATGTAACACAGCTGGAAAAACAGATACCAAATGAAATAAGGAATTATGCAAAGTAAAAAATAAAATCATTCAATAGCTATGTGGCATTTCATAAGTCAGTCGAAGTTCTCAACTCTCGCAGAAAGACACTTGTCATAATCAGGTGTGCAGATGTAAGAATGTTTCCAAGTAATGAGCGTATTGTATTTGCGGTGCTTTCTACAAAGGAATGTCAATAGCGAGGATAATGCCCTCTTTTCTTTTTTTGTTTCTGTTTTTGTTTGTTTTTTCTCCACCTGTGCCTCTGACAGGCACTCACTAATGGCCTTTTCTCAAGGTGGCTGGCACACCTGGCCGCTCACAACGCATTGCGTCACGGTCACTTACCTTTCTTACCGAAATATTTACGACGGCGGTTTCCGCTACAGTGAGTCTCATATAAAAATATTTCACAGGTCAGGAATTTGCGTTACAAATATGTAGAAATAAAATCATTTAAATATAATAGTGTCCAAAAAAATGTTCACCACCATAGTGATACATTCACACATATACACACATTTCATAACTCTTAAAGTAGGATTCTCGGTTTCCAACATCCTTTTCACAAACTAGTCCTTAACCACTACTCTTTATTCCTTACCTTATTCGTCGACGCTTCTTAAATATTTCATCATAACAGATACATAGCATAATTAAAAACTTCATATAGCATCAGCTTATTGACCATAAACATACCACAACAGCATAATACACATAGTAATCGTAATAATAACACCTCAGTCAAATCTCAATCGTCGTAGCTTCCTCCAATAATTTCAAAACCTAAAAAAATTCTCTGCTCATGTAAAGTGTCATCTGCCTCAAATGTACTTTAAAAATCATGATCTCATACCAAATGTCATTCAAAGCTCCTATAGTATCACAATAGTTCTGAAAAAATATGAACAGTTCACAAAGTACAGACAAAATACAATTTCGTAAGTGTGAAGTTATACAACTGTGCAATTACGTAAACATGTCACTGATGTAGTAAAATGAATGTTTGTCTCTCCCAGTTAAATGATCAGATATCTGTGTAATTAATGTGTTAGAGAAATACGGTACCAATGTGTAAAGTTGCATAAGCAAATACCATATTAGCTAGGGCTCCTTGCGCTTGCCACACACATGGTACACGAAGTAGGCGTGTACACCCCCTGAGGATTAATGTAATTATATTCTCAGGTGTTACAGATTACAGCAATGGAATGAAATGTATCACGGAAAACCTTTGTGTCATTGAACTTCAAATATCTTCAAAAATGTTTTAAGAACAAAATTAGTCGCTCAAATACGCGTACTGTAGCACTAAACTGTGCGTTTTGTTGTAAGATAATCTCTGTGGAATTGTCGTAGTTATCGTCCTCCGAAAGCTAAGTTCTGCAGAAGTCAATGTACTGACCTCATGATAAACAAAAGTGAAATGCTTTGCATATGGATATCGTAGTTACTACGCTTATTGCTGTGATGAAGTAAGTACTGTACTGTAACGTACTGTTGTGCTACAAAAAAGGCTGTCTCATTGTAGCTATACCACAGTTACTACTAAAACATCTTTTCCTTTCCAGAAGATTTCAGAAAAACTGTGCAGATATAAAACAGATACACCGCAAAAGCACAATGTAAATTGTCACACATTAGTAGCGTCGTGATAAAATCGTGTAGCTGCCAAATAAACCAAATACTAAGTCATCTTTAATCGCACAGAAAGTACTTCAAATAAAGAATGTCTTTTCAACTAAACCAAAATGTTGCATTAAAATCTCATTAACAGTATATGTTCTAAGTATGTCAGCCTTATAGTTGTTACGTAATCGTGCAACTAACAAGCAAGAATGTACACGCACAATAACACTGTGATGTCTGTCCACTATAACAAAGCATTCGTAATTTATGTTTAAATAAGTTCTCTTGGTTATTGACTGGATATTTAACTTAAAGCATGGTTGCATGTTAACAGTTTCTAAGTCTGACAAATTGTACTAGTGTGAAGTGAATAATTTTATGGCAAAGACAAAGTTAAAAAGCAGATTATATTTCAATAAAAGGTTTTACATGTGAAATAAGGTGTAAACCTTTACTCTTCCTAGAACGCAGAGTTTCAACTTCAACGCAATTATCATGTGGTATACGTCGGTAAGGAATACTGGAATTTTTCTCAAGGTTAGTGCATATGTTATTTTTCGCCGAGCCAGCCGGCGCACGCCGCTGCCTGCGGTGCGAGTCAGTCTCTTTGTTGGCGCGCGCCATTATTGGGATTAGGAGACCTAACTTCCACAAATTCACCTTGCCGAGAAGGCCCCGCCCTGTTTGAATCCCGCCAGTTCTGCTGCAATTCAGGTCTGTTGTTACGATCATATCGTCTGTCATGTCGGTAGTTTCTGTAGTTTTTTCCTGTCGGTTAACTGGTGGAGAATTTCTCCCTGAATTATCACTGCGTGGTGGACCCTTGCGTCTGAAATTATTCTGCCTCCCCTGATAATAATAGTTCTGGTTGCCATATTGTCTGTTCCTCTGATTGTCTCTGTTATATTCATTACTACGGAAATGCGATCTTTCTCTGTAACTATTACTCTGCCAGTGGTTGTCATATGGGTGGTGTCTGTTATGGTAACTATGTGTTGTGAGAATAGCCTTGTCAAGTTATTGTTTCTTTCATCGCGGAATTGCGACGGATGTGGCCAGTAGTGATTGTTTTCCTGTTTTCGCATCCCGCGACTGTCGGTGTTAATTTCTAATTCTTGTAAGAGTCCCTGAAAAGCTTAAATGTCGTCTTTGCATCGTCCTGTAAAAATAATATTCCTTAAATGTTCCGGAAATTTCATTAAGCAAATGCGGATGAGTTCTGAAGGGCTGTATGGGTTTGAAAGATACTGATTCTTATGTAACGTGTCTTCAAGATATTTCACAAGACTTGGAAATTCAGATTGTTCGAAATGTTTCATCATTATGATGCCATGTTTTACTCGGTCTTGTGTGGTTTGAGACCAATACGCTGAGAGGAAGGCATGGTAAAATTCTCCTTCACTGTGGCTATCACGAATGACCGATCGCATTCTTACAGCTGGTTCATTCTCCAAGTAGCCACACATAAATTCTAATCTGTGTTCTAATGACCAGTTGGGAGGAAAACAATGAGAGAATTGATGAAGCCACGCTTGTGGATGAATTTCGTTGCCAGAATTCTTAAATGTTTTGAATTTAGGTGTAGTAATGAACAGCTTAGTCAAAATCATCGTGTCGGCGGGTCGCACGTCGGTCATTGTTACGTCGTTTCGGCGGTTCCATCTCAAAATTCGGTGTACTTTGCCAATTTCTTTCATACTCTCCAAAGTGCCCTTTTATTATTTTGTGGCAGTTCGGTATTTTTATGTCCCTCTTCCCGTATTGGAGTGCGAGTTTCCTCTGAAATACTTAATCTTGTATTACCTGTATCAGCTGATCTTGTACTTCCCGGATTTCTTTGGTGTTGCGTATTAATTTGATTCTGATTTTGTTTTAATTTCCTAATTTGTTCGAACTCTTGTCATTAAAGACTACCGGTTTTGTGTCATTCAGATTATCATCTACCTTTGTAGATAAATTATTTAGCTGATCCGAAAGTTCAACTACTTTCTCTGATAATGAACTAATGTCCTCCATGTGTCTTTCTGAACCAAATTTCAGAGTATCTACTATGTCCTTTAAGTTTTCTTGAGTTTTTGCAAGTTGCATAACCGAATCGGTAGATGCAACTGAGTCAATTTTAGCTTGCCAGGTGTCGTGATTTTCATGAACAATAGTTAGCAGTTCTTTTATGGCTGCTTCGTGATTCCCTAATGCATTTTCATGCCGCGAAAAAATAGGTTGGAAATGCTCACAAAATTGTTTTTATGTCATTACAGACTTTTTGACATTTCCATTCGATTTTATGTAATTCAGTAGTTAAATCTCCACGTGTTTGTTCAAGCGTATGTTCCACTGAGTCTAACTTTTGAAGCTTTTGTTCCATTGTGTCTAACTGTTGCTGTGGTTCTCTAATTTTGTTCTATTGTCTAACTTTTGAAGATTTTGTCCCATTTGTTTCTGATTTTGTTCCATTCGTTGCATTAATTGCAATAATAGTGTATTAGTGTCTGGAATCTTTTTTCTATGCTTTTTGGCAGTGCATTTTCACTGGCAACATTTACATTTTGACAGGCAGAAAATGTCTTCACTCATTTGAGAAAACGGTGATGACCCATAACCTAAGTCTACAATATTTGCAATATTGTGTTCTGTCATTTCGGATTCCTGAGGCGACTTGTTGCCGACTGATGGATCGATAATTGTTCCCTGTTCACTAGTTTGTCTACACCATTATTTGCCGCCCGCTCTATTTCCATATGCACAATTACCAAATTACTACTTTGAATGTCTGTTAATTCACTACACAGTGGTGCTGATAAGCGACGCTCGTCGTCACTATTATTTCTCAGTTTACTTTGTAGCCTAGTGTTAAGTTTTTCACATGCCATTGTCACAATATTTCACACAACACATAAAAGCACAATTTGAAGAGCAAAATAAGAGAACACATTAACATAGCACTGAAAATAATATCTAGTTAATTGCAAGCGAAGCTGCGAAATTCTTAATGCAAATCTACATGCATGCCACAACTGTTTTACTGTACAACAATGAAAGACTGCAACTACAAAGGAAATTCTCTCTAGGATTACGCGCTAGCAATAAACAAAGGCTACACTACCTACACGAACTACAAGAAAAAAAAAATCAGATTCCAGTGAGGTATCCTTGGCTAAGTGTCGACATATGTAACTTCCCCTTAGAACAATTGTACACGACCGTGCTTAAACTGGCACACAATATTTTTAGCGCAACGCAATCTGACTTTCAAAAATCCCTACAAAGAAATGGCCCTGACTAACATTAACCTATACGTTTCACAAATCGCTTACCTCACAAAATCTTGGTTACTCGAACTACTGCAATACAGCGAGCGCCACTACTGCCAGCTAAATAAGATTCAAACTATGGAAGTCACTAACTATGGAAGTCGCTAACTACTGATAGGCACAGTTAGCAAATGAAAGATTTTAATAGAGAACAATGTATGTACCTTAAGTTCATGACATCCAGTCTTTCAAATTTCAAAACTCCGCCATCTCTCTCCCCACGCCCACCACTGCTGGCGGCTCACCTCCAATTGCGCAACGCTACTCGCTGTTAACATCCAGCTGCTCAACACAATGGCAGACAACAATGCAAACCAGCCACAGACTCCACACGGCACAGCCAGTGATTTTTCATACAGAGCGCTACGTGGCGCTACCAATAAGAAAACGTAAACAGCCTACTTACACAATTATTGGATTTTACAGATAGGTCACTTCACTATGCTCAAGGTATTTAACTTAGAGTTACCAGACGATAACTGAGATACTTTCAGCACATCTCTCCATGCTACGTCGCCTTATAAACTAAGATTCCGGCTCATACCGGGATGTACGTGCATATTTTACAAGTGCAGTTACTTGTGACATCTTTATCTCGGAAACAGATAAAAATATAAAGATAAGTCGACGTTGTCCCAGATTACGATTTTAAGGAATAAATCGTAAAAATTTCTCATTTGCTGTACAAAACCTACTTGGCTTTGATACAAAAAGCCATGTTTTTTGGCTTAAGTCTGGATGATGCTATTTCTATATAAGACTAGAGACCGTTAAAAATAGAGCAATTCACTATCGTCAGGTTATTACATGTTCACAGCTAACGGCGAAAATACGCTGAATAAATTATTTGCGTGTTTTCTCAGGAACCACCCATAAACTAACCTTTGCCTCCATAAGCCACTTACGGTGCACTGTAGAGCACATATAGTGTAAAAAGTACCAACCAATTTTCTCTATTTTCCTAGGCTGGAGGAAGTGAGTAATATCGTAAATACCATGGGACAGTTCCAGTAAAACGGTCCTTCTGTTGGTAAAAAAATTGTCCCAACCACAAAAGCTACCCAAAACATTTCACCCTCCCTTCCTCCCTTTCCCATATAGAACCCGAGGAACGATCCCCAGAAATATGTTAGGAACATATTGGTAGAGCATGCTGTTGCTGGAGTATCCATTAAGTGTGCCATACTTCAAAGGTAGAGCGCGGCAACGTTAATCTCTGACAAACAGACGAACGTTGTTACTCACGATTCCACTGCATCAAACAAGCAAGAACATGGAACGCATACAGAAATCATTTACCTTCTGCTCTTATTTTCAATTCACTAGTTGAGACTGTAGATACTTCTGTCAAATTTAAATTACTGTTACTCCTACTTAGCTCACACAGTGTCGCTCTATAAGGGTCTGACAAATGAAAAGTGAGATGGATGGAAAAGTGAACTGTTCGTAATGTAAGAAGTAATCGCCATAATTGTTTACGTCTATTCCACTGCGAGAAAAGTCAGTGCCTTAATGGAAGAATGGCTGCAGTTGCCTACGTGACAGTAATTACACACAGGCGTCCAAAGCGAATTGACAGTTAGGAATATCTTCCTTGAGAGCTACAAAAGTATGAAATCTCTTGCGGAAAGATAGGGATTGTGTAGAGGATACATCTATGGGATGACCGAAAAATTCTTGGCAACATGTGGTCAGGACACGTATAGGATAATGACTGAGTGTTCATAGCGACATTATAGTATATTCTTACGGATTATTCTCAAGTGCTGTAGGGAACGTATTTTTTTCTGCATCTCATCCATAGAAGGTATGTAACATGCTAAAGTTGAGAAGTTGAGTGCTACGATTTTGTGAAACTGCAAATAGCTAACGAAATGTATTGCCCCCCAAAATATCAGACATGCACTGAAGAGCCAAAGAAACTGGTACACCTGCCTGCTATCGTGTATAGCCCCAGCGAGCACGCAAAAGCACAGCAACACGACGTGGTAGTATTGGGTACAAAGGGTATAAAATGGCAGTGCATGGCGGCGCTGTCTTTAGAACTCAGATGATTCATGTGAAAACGTTTCAGATGCGGTTATGGCCGCACTACTGTACTTCGGACTTCAAACGTGGAATGAAAGCTGCAGCTAGAGGCATTGGAAATCGTTAGGGAATTCTATACTCAGATGTACATCGTGAAGAGGGGGCGTTACCCTCACTATGAACTACACAGTGGTCGAAGGCTCTCACTTAATGACAGAGCAGCGGCGTTTGTGTGGAGTTGTCAGTGCTAACAGACAAGCAACACTGCGTGAAATAACTGCGAAAAGCGATGTGGGCCAGTGTGACGAACGTGTCCGTGGGGACGGTGCGACGAACGTGTCCGTGGGGACGGTGCGACGAACGTGTCCGTGGGGACGGTGCGACGAACGTGTCCGTGGGGACGGTGCGACGAACGTGTCCGTGGGGACGGTGCGACGAACGTGTCCGTGGGGACGGTGCGACGAACGTGTCCGTGGGGACGGTGCGACGAACGTGTCCGTGGGGACGGTGCGACGAACGTGTCCGTGGGGACGGTGCGACGAACGTGTCCGTGGGGACGGTGCGACGAACGTGTCCGTGGGGACGGTGCGACGAACGTGTCCGTGGGGACGGTGCGACGAACGTGTCCGTGGGGACGGTGCGACGAACGTGTCCGTGGGGACGGTGCGACGAACGTGTCCGTGGGGACGGTGCGACGAACGTGTCCGTGGGGACGGTGCGACGAACGTGTCCGTGGGGACGGTGCGACGAACGTGTCCGTGGGGACGGTGCGACGAACGTGTCCGTGGGGACGGTGCGACGAACGTGTCCGTGGGGACGGTGCGACGAACGTGTCCGTGGGGACGGTGCGACGAACGTGTCCGTGGGGACGGTGCGACGAACGTGTCCGTGGGGACGGTGCGACGAACGTGTCCGTGGGGACGGTGCGACGAACGTGTCCGTGGGGACGGTGCGACGAACGTGTCCGTGGGGACGGTGCGACGAACGTGTCCGTGGGGACGGTGCGACGAACGTGTCCGTGGGGACGGTGCGACGAACGTGTCCGTGGGGACGGTGCGACGAACGTGTCCGTGGGGACGGTGCGACGAACGTGTCCGTGGGGACGGTGCGACGAACGTGTCCGTGGGGACGGTGCGACGAACGTGTCCGTGGGGACGGTGCGACGAACGTGTCCGTGGGGACGGTGCGACGAACGTGTCCGTGGGGACGGTGCGACGAACGTGTCCGTGGGGACGGTGCGACGAACGTGTCCGTGGGGACGGTGCGACGAACGTGTCCGTGGGGACGGTGCGACGAACGTGTCCGTGGGGACGGTGCGACGAACGTGTCCGTGGGGACGGTGCGACGAACGTGTCCGTGGGGACGGTGCGACGAACGTGTCCGTGGGGACGGTGCGACGAACGTGTCCGTGGGGACGGTGCGACGAACGTGTCCGTGGGGACGGTGCGACGAACGTGTCCGTGGGGACGGTGCGACGAACGTGTCCGTGGGGACGGTGCGACGAACGTGTCCGTGGGGACGGTGCGACGAACGTGTCCGTGGGGACGGTGCGACGAACGTGTCCGTGGGGACGGTGCGACGAACGTGTCCGTGGGGACGGTGCGACGAACGTGTCCGTGGGGACGGTGCGACGAACGTGTCCGTGGGGACGGTGCGACGAACGTGTCCGTGGGGACGGTGCGACGAACGTGTCCGTGGGGACGGTGCGACGAACGTGTCCGTGGGGACGGTGCGACGAACGTGTCCGTGGGGACGGTGCGACGAACGTGTCCGTGGGGACGGTGCGACGAACGTGTCCGTGGGGACGGTGCGACGAACGTGTCCGTGGGGACGGTGCGACGAACGTGTCCGTGGGGACGGTGCGACGAACGTGTCCGTGGGGACGGTGCGACGAACGTGTCCGTGGGGACGGTGCGACGAACGTGTCCGTGGGGACGGTGCGACGAACGTGTCCGTGGGGACGGTGCGACGAACGTGTCCGTGGGGACGGTGCGACGAACGTGTCCGTGGGGACGGTGCGACGAACGTGTCCGTGGGGACGGTGCGACGAACGTGTCCGTGGGGACGGTGCGACGAACGTGTCCGTGGGGACGGTGCGACGAACGTGTCCGTGGGGACGGTGCGACGAACGTGTCCGTGGGGACGGTGCGACGAACGTGTCCGTGGGGACGGTGCGACGAACGTGTCCGTGGGGACGGTGCGACGAACGTGTCCGTGGGGACGGTGCGACGAACGTGTCCGTGGGGACGGTGCGACGAAACTTGGGTTGGGTTGGGTTGGGTTGGGCCGTTAATGGGCTATTGTAGCGGACGACCGGCAGACGGGAGTGCCATGGCTAACAGCACATAGCCTGTAGTGCTCGTCGTGGGCTAGTGACCATGACGGTTGGACCCCAGGCTACTGGAAAACCTTGGCCTGCGGAATACCGATTTCGGTAAGAGCTGATGGTAGGGTCCGAGTATCGTGCAGAACAAACGAAGCCAGTCTCAACTCTTCAACAAGGCACTGTGCAAGCTGGTGGTGGCTACATAAGTGTTGGCTGTCTTTACATGGAATGGACTATCATCTGGTCCAGCGGAACCTGTCACTGAAATGGTTTTCTTCAGCTAGCTGGAGACCGTTTGCAGTCATTCAATGATGGAATTTTTTGGATGACAGTACGCCATGTCACCAGGCCACACTGTCGCGATTCATTTGGAGAACATTCTGGGCAAGTGGAGCTAATGATTTGGCCACACAGATCTCCCGACTTGTATGTTATCGAACATACTCTGTACACAATCGAGAAGTCAGTTCGTACATTGTCCTGCAACCGACAATACTTAAGCAATTGCGGACGGCTATAGAGGCAGCATGGACTACAGGGACTTCGAAACGTGAGTCCATGCCACGTAAAGTTACTGCACTACGTAGTGCCAAATTAGATCTGACAGGGTTTAGGAGGTATCTAATTAGTTTTGTAAACTTAGTGTATATTGCAGCAGTCAGGTAGAGTTGGAGAGGCTTCTGTAGAATAGACTAACATGGAGAGCTCTGGACTGCAGGCCACAACCACCACAGCAACAAGTAAAGTTCATAACAAGAGTTTATAGTGACGTCAGGCACATACAGCACCAGCAAATCAATATTGCATAATACTTCCCAGGGATTATTAAATTCCTCTGTTGTCTGTTGTCCACTAAGATATGCAAATGAGATACAAACCTTCCAGCTCCTCTTCACTTTCTGCTGTCCCTCCGCACGTCAGTGTCTTGATGTAGAGCCAAAGGAAAGGGTAACGTGCATCGTCACATTATGAATTCTCAGCCATAAAATTACTGTTAAGAACGTGACGACAGATAACTTGTACTACATCCTGTGGATTGAGAAGACGTAATTTCACTCCAGCTGTTTCCTGTGGCTACAGCAAATGCTTTAACTCCTGTAACATTTTTTCTACTTTTTGCAGGTTGTTAACAAAGTGATGGATGCGACAGCAGTTATGGCGACTGGTGCGTTTCTCGTCAGTATGTTCACCCCTCTGGGTCCAATTACGGCAGCAGCTTCTGGTGGTGCTGCTGTTAGCGGCGCGTACTCGGCACTAAGCAGTATTGCGACTCTGGTCGACCGAGGTATTCGCGGCCAGTCAGTCAATCCTTTCCGTGATACTCAGGTAATGTGCATATCAAATCCTAAGCTTGTCTGTTTTCGGAGAAGAAAAGCCTTGAGATTTTTCTCACACACACATAAATATGTAGGTACGTAAAATTCAGTTATGACAAGGAGAAACTATTTTCGTCCCCCCCTACCTCCCCAGGGGGTCCACAACTCTTTTGTAGATACGTGCGTGGCGAGCACGGGTCCCCGAGCTAGTGCAGTTCAACTTCATTTCCGGGCTGCCCTACCCTTCTTCCCCATCCCTCCTCGTACCCAATCCTTCCCTCCTTCCCTCCTTCCCTCCTTCCCTCCTTCCCTCCTTCCCTCCTTCCCTCCTTCCCTCCTTCCCTCCTTCCCTCCTTCCCTCCTTCCCTCCTTCCCTCCTTCCCTCCTTCCCTCCTTCCCTCCTTCCCTCCTTCCCTCCTTCCCTCCTTCCCTCCTTCCCTCCTTCCCTCCTTCCCTCCCCTTCACACTCATTCTTCTTGGGAGTAATGTATCAAGCCTTCCTCCAGAGACGAAAATTCCAGGATCCTCTTTTATTTTTCTCCATCCTCGCGCTTTCTTCCTCTATTGGTTTTTCCGTACGTTCACTCTTCTCCTTGCTTCCATGCCCTTACTTCTATCTCTGCCTCATTCTCCATGTATTTTTTTGTCTTACTCTCCGCTTCGGCGTTTGAGAATTTCTTCTCCCCCATCCTCTCCCTCCTGTTTGAAGTTACCTAAGGCTATAGATACAGCAATAAGGTATAGCGCAGTAGACAACACAGTTGAAGAGGAATGGACGTCTCTAAAAAGGGCCATCACAGAAGTCGGGAAGGAAAACATAGGTACAAAGAAGGTAGCTGCGAAGAAACCATGGGTAACAGAAGAAATATTTCAGTTGATCGATGAAAGGAGAAAGTACAAACATGTTCTGGGAAAATCAGGAATACAGAAATAAGTCGCTGAGGAATGAAATAAATGGCTGCAGGATAAATGTGAAGACATCGAAAAAGGTATGATTGTCGGAAGGACAGACTCGGCATACAGGAAAGTCAAAACAACCTTTGGTGACATTAAAAGCAACGGTGGTAACATTAAGAGTGCAACGGGAATTCCACTGTCAAATGCAGAGGAGAGGGCAGATAGGTGGACAGAATACATTGAAAACCTCTGAGGGTGAAGATTTGTCTGATGTGATAGAAGAAGAAACAGGAGTCGATTTAGAAGAGATAGGGCATCCAGTATTAGAATCGGAATTTAAAAGAGCTTTAGAGGACTTACGATCAAATAAGGCAGAATGGATAGATAACATTCCATCAATTTCTAAAATCATAACGGGAAGTAGCAACAAAACAACTATTCACGTTGGTGTGTAGAATGAGTCTGGCGACATACCATCTGACTTTCGGAAAAGCATCATCCACACAATTCCGAAGACGGCAAGAGCTGACAAGTGCGAGAATTATCGCACAGTCAGCTTAACAGCTCATGCATCGAAGCTGCTTACAAGAATAATATAGAGAAGAATGGAAAAGGAAATTGAGAATGCGCTAGGTGACGTTCAGTTTGGCTTTAGGAAAAGTAAAGGCACGAGACAGGCAATTCTGACGTTACGGCTAATAATGGAAGCAAGGCTAAAGAAAAATCAAGACACGTTCATAGGATTTGTCGACCTGTAAAAAGCGTTCAATATAAAATGTTGCGAGCTCTTAAAGATTCTTAAAGTAGGGGTAAGCTATAGGGAGAGACGGGTCATATACAATATGTACAACAACCAAGAAGGAATAATAAGAGTGGCCGATCAAGAACGAAGTGCTCGTATTAAGAAGGGAATAAGACAACGCTGTAGCCTTTCGCCCCTACTCTTCAATCTGTACATCGAGGAAGCAATGATGGAAATAAAAGAAAGGTTCAGGAGTCTAATTAAAATATGAAAGGAAGTCAATGATACTATTCGCTGATGACATTGCTATCCTGAGTGAAAGTGAAGAATTAAATGATCTGCTGAACGGAATGAAGTCTAATGAGTACACAGTATGGTTTGAGAGTAAATCTGAGAAATACGAAGGTAATGAGAAGTAGTAGAAATGAGAACAGCGAGAAACTTAACATCAGGATTGGTGGTCACGAAGTCAATGAAGTTAAGGAATTCTGCTACCTAGGCAGTAAAATAACCAATGACGGACGGAGCAAGGAGGACATCAAAAGCAGACTCGCTATAGCAAAAAAGGCATTTCTGGCCAAGATAAGTCTACTAATATCAAATACCGGCCTTAATTTGAGGAAGAAATTTCTGAGGATGTAATTCTGGAATACAGCATTGTATGGTAGTGAAACATGGACTGTGGGAAAACCGGAACAGAAGAGAATCGAAGCATTTGAGATGTGGTGCTATACACGAATGTAAAAAATTAGGTGGACTGATATGGTAAGGAATGAGGAGGTTCTATGCAGAATCGGAGAGGAAAGGAATATGTGGAAAAAACTGATAAGGATAAGGAGAAGGGACAGGATGATAGGACATCTGCTAAGACATGAGGGAATGACTTCCATGGTACTAGAGGGAGCTGTAGAGGGCAAAAACTGTAGAGGAAGACAGAGATTGGAATATGTCAAGCAAATAGAGGACGTAGGTTGCAAGTGCTACTCTGAGATGAAGAGGTTAGCACAGGAAAGGAATTCGTGGCGGGCCGCATCAAACCAGTCAGTAGACTGATGACTAAAAAAAAAGGGGGACAAGTAAGGCACGCACGTACCCCCTGGTAAAGGCCAGGTCCAGGGAGGGGTGATTGCCTCAGCTGTTACCTTCCGAACTTGACGATTGGTCGTTCCATCTGTTTATTGGGAGGTGTGACCTGAGGTGTGGACAATCACCTAGGGCGGGAGTGCCCTCTGAAAGGGCCGCCCACAAGGAAGGAGCGCGCCATCGGAGACGCTGGCAATCATGGGGAATTCTTCTGCAGTGTATTTCTCTTTTTCCCTGTCTTATGCCCAAAGAAGAGAGCTAGATAAAACTAGTGTTCGGAAAATTCTACCACCAGCATCGAAGTTTCTTGTCACAAGAACTCAAGGTCACTTTCTCAACAGTCAACCCTTTCGTGATTCAGAAGGGTGTAGATACGATTGCAGGACCAGTGAAATCTTGTACTCTGTTGCGCAACGGTACCTTGCTGTTAGACAGTTTCGAGGCCCAAAAATTACTTCGAGCCACTCACACCCATTTCCTGTACGGGTGGAGGCCCACCGCACCTTTAATTCGTCGAGTGGCTTGGTGTACACCAGGTCACTCGAAGGACTAACAGATGAGATTGTGTTTCCTCTCTGGTTCAGGGAGTGACGGCCGTCCATCGGGTAATGAAAAGGGTCAACAAGGACGTCATACCGACCCGAACCAGATTCCCGACATTTGACAATGTGCAACTGCGTTCACAAATTAAAGCGTGTTATTAGATAAATTCTGTTCGACCGTATGTACCCAGCCTTACAAAGTGTTAACGATGTCAGCGGTTTAACCATACACGGCAGTCTGGTTAAAGTGCAGCTAAATGCGTTACCTGTGGCAGGGACTCCCATGAGGGTGACAGTGCACCTTCGTCCTCTCGTTGGATTAACTGCATGGGCGACCATGCTGCCACCTCTCGCCACTGCCCTGTCTACAAACATGAGAAAATAGGAAATTCGAGTGAAAGAGAAGGTGTCTACCTTGGCTGCTCGCAAATTATTCAATAGCACAAAGCACATTGCTTCTGGCAGGTCAATACAGTACCGTTCTCGCCTCTCCTCAGCCTACCAGGGAGGTAGCTACGCAGACATGCGATCTAACATTTAGCGATTCGGTCGTTAGATAGGCCAGTGCTAAGATCGCCAATTAACGTCTTCTTTCTCCCACCAACCCAAACGCTCAAACATCATCTGCTACTGCTAAGACGAAGACATCTAAATCAGATGCTCGGACCTTCACAAAAGCACCGACACGAAAAGATATCTTCCTTACACAAGCTTCACAGCCATCAACTGTTATTTCGACAAAACGTAATTGACTAAGGCAGGCTCATAGAAAGAAGAGTTCTCCATCTCCGCCGAGGCGCGTTTCTTCTCCTGCGCCACCCAGTGGTTGCCGTCCCAGGCCATCTCCAGTTTCGCCAAACCGCACCGCTGGTAGCCGATCTGGCCTTTCACTAGCGGAGGAAGCTGCTTTCCTGACCAGCTGAGGAAGGTGGCATGCGCAAATGTTGGACCACGAGTCACCACCTATCGATTGCAGCAGCAGTGCTCCCTCGAAGGCAGGCCCTCAGCGGCCATCGAGGTGACCCTTTCTTGTTTCTTTCACTCTTTTCGTTTTCATAGTGGCACATCTTCAATGGAATATTCGCGGCATTTGGTCCAACCGAGATGAACTAAAATTCCTCCTTCGAATGCACTGCTCACTTGTCGTAGGTCTCAAAGAAAGTTACGCCCATGCGATGTTATTGACCTGGCACTCAATCTCCGTGCGTTTTGACCTACCACCGATGACTGGTATTCCGCCACATGGAGGAGTCAGTTACTGGTTTGGGATGTCTACTACGGTCCAATCACATTGCACACAGATCTGCAGGCAGTTGCCGTCCGAATTACTCTCCCCACTTTCACATTTTTCATTTGTACTGTTTACACTCCATCGTCTGCCTTTACTAGGGCCGACATGATAAACTGATTGCTCAGCTTCCTACACCATTTTTGTTGACTGGAGTCTTTAATGCCCACCATCCCCTTTGGGGTTCTCCAGCACCCTGCCCGAGAGGCTCCTTCTTGGCAGACCTTTTCAATCACCTCAATGTAGACTGTTTTAATACCGCTGCACACCCTTCCATCCTTCCTTCCTTCCTTCTGGACGCAGCGCATACCTATTCCCACTTGGACCTCTCAATATCCGCTATCCAACTTGCATGTCAGTTCGAGTGGTATGCTCTGTTTGACACATACTAGAGCGACCATTTCCCCTGCGTAATCCATCTCCTGCATCACACCCCTTCTTCACGATCCATTCAGCTGGAACATCTCCAAAGCCGACTGGGGGCTTTTCACCTCCCTGGCAATCTTCCATGATCAAACCACCTCCCGCTGCGATAGTCAGGTCGCATACCTCATGGACGTTATTCTCACTGCTTCTGAAGATTCCATCCCTCGTACTACCTCTTCTCCACATAGTCCCAGTCCCCTGGTGGACTCCAGCATCCAGCGGTGATCTTGGTGCTCGGCGACGTGCTTTACGCACCTTCCAACGCCACCCTACGATGGCGAACTGTATCAGTTACAAACGACTCCGTGCAGTGTCGTCGTGTTATCAAAGAAAGCAAAAGGGCTTGCTGGGTGGCTTTCACCAGTTCATTCAAGAGTTCTACTACTCCTTCGGTTGTCTGGGGGTGGCCTGTGACGGCTCTATGGCACCAAGGTCCACTCTCTGATATCTGGCCTGACTATAGCGAAGGAAGTCGTTGTGGATCCTGAGGATGTCTCAACTGCTTTCGGTCGGTTTTTCACGGAGGTCTCGAGCTCTGCCCATTACTATCCAGACTTCCTCCACCGAAAACAAGCATTGGAGGCATGTCCAACTTCTTTCCAGTCTTTGAATCGTGAAAGTTACAATGCCACCTTCACTGGGCGGGAACTCGGAAGTGCACTCGCCTGGTCCCCATCCTCTGGACCGGGACACGATGGTATCCATATTCAGATGTTGAAGAACCTTTCTCCTGCAGGTAAAGGCTTTCTTCTTCGCGCCTATAATCTCATCTGGAGTGAAGGTAACGTTCAGACACGCTGGCGTGAAGCAATTGTTGTTCCCATACCCAAACCAGGCAAGGACAGACACCTTCCTTCCAGTTACCGCCACATCTCCCTTACCAGCTGCGTCTGCAAGGTGATGAGAAGCGCATAGTAAACTACCGATTGGTTTGGCTCCTTGAATCCAATGTCCAATGTGGCTTTCATAGGCGCCGCTCTGCTGTTGACAATCTAGTTACCTTGTCGACATTCATTATGAACAACTTCTTGCGTAAGCGCCAGACGGTGGCTGTGTCCTAAGGTTTGGGGAAGGCTTAAGACACATGTTGGAGGTGGGCATTCTCCGCACCAAGTACACTTGGGGCCTTCGCGGTCGCCTCCATGTTTTATTAATGCATTTTAATGTATCGAATGTTCAGGGTACATGTGGGTTCTGTTCTGTCATACGCCTTTCTCCAGGAAAATGTGGTGCCCCAGAGCTCAGTTTTGAGCGTAGCCCTTTTTGCCATAGCTATCAATCCAATATTGGATTGCCTTCCAGCTGACGTTTCTGACTCCCTTTTCGTGGACGTCTTTACGATCTACTGCAGCACTCAGAACATGTCTCCTGGAGCGCTGTCTTCAGTGTAGTCTAGACCGTCTATATTCCTGGAGTGTCGCTAACGGATTCCGTTTTTTCTGGCGAGAAAACGGTCTGTACGAACTTCTGGCGTTACTTTCACAATCCTTACATCTTGGTCCCGTTGCTCTCTCATTCGTGGAGACAACAAAAATTTTGAGGTCTTACATTTGACAGGAAACTTTGCTGCTCTCCATGTCTTACTAGTCTGCTCGTTGTAGCCGTTCCGTAAATGCCTTCAGGGTTCTCCGCGGTACGTCATGGGAGCAGATCGAAAGGTCTTGCTTCGTGTATATCGGTCCATTGTCCGACCAAAGCTGGATTAGGAGAGTTTTGTCTCCTCTCCCTCCCGGCCATCCATCTTAGGCCGTCTAAACTCTATCCACCTTCGGCGGTTAAGTCTGGCGACTGGAGCATTCAAAACCAGCCCTGTTGTGTCTGTATGCCGAAGCTCCCGCATTACTGCTAAACTAACGGGGCGACATGTTGCTTTGTCGGTACGCCTGCCAACTGATATCAATGATAGACTACCCGTTATATTTCTCCTCCTCCTTCGACGACTCTCTCGACCGCCGATACGGGCTGTATGTTTCTGCCCTGTTACCTCCTGGAGTTCGCTTTCGTCGCCTGCTTCAGCAACTTGATTTTACCCTCCCTACGACTTTTCGAGTGGGTGAGAGCCCGACGCCACCTTGGCCCCAGGCTCAGGTTCGCGTTCACCTTACTCAGCTTGCTCTCAAAGGAGAGGGCCGCGGTTTCGATATGCCGCTCGAGGTTTATCGAACTTCGTTAGTGGTTCGCTAATAGTCTTCATTTACACAGATGGCGCCAGGACTACTGGAGGCGTCGGATGAGCCTTTGTCGTTCGGGATGATACCTTTCAATACCGGCTCCTTGACCAGTGTTAAAGCTTTACGGCAGAGATTTTTGCTCTCTATCAGGGTGTTCAGTATATCCGCGCCATCGTCATTCTCCCTATGCCGTCTGCTCTGATTCTTCGAGCGCCATTCAGTCTCCGTGACCCACATTCGAACCAACTTCTCGTGCAACGAATTCACTGGTCCCTTCAGTGGCTAGCTGATACGGGCGCTAGTGTCCTTTTTTGTTGATTCCTGGCTACGTTGGTGTGCCTGGGAACGAAGCCGCTGATGCTGCAGCCAAGGCTGCTGTGCTGCCTCGGACAGCTTCCTTTTGTGTCCCATCAACTGATGTTAGTGGGGTTCTTTGTCGGCGCGTTTCATCGTTGTGGCATGAGGCTTGGTCCTCTCTCCATGAAAATAAGCTTATGGCCATCAAACCGACCCCGACGGCTTGGACGACCTCCTCACGCCCTTGCCGGCGAGAGGAAGTCATTTTGCCAGGTTGCGGATTGGGCATTATCGATTTAGCCACCACTACCTGCAGTCCGGTGACCCCAGCCCGCAGTGCCCCTGTGGTCATCCGTTGATGGTGTGCAATATTTTGTCCTTTCCCCGTTTTCTCCACTCTCGTTTTGTCTGCCGTCTACCTTACAGGAACTTTCAGCTGATAATGCTCGAGCAGCTGCTCATGTCCTTAGTTTTATTACATTGACGGACTTGTTCAAAGAGATCTTTTATTTTGTTGATCCTCGTCTTTGTAAGTACTTCCTGGTGTTGCCTCATTGCGTTTTTCTACGCTGTTAGTGCACTAACGTTTGACTGGGCGCTAATGACTTTACTAATTTAGCGCCCTAAACAAAACGTCTCTTCAGGCCACAACTGTGACCAGTTTGATTGCCCTGGGAGAAGGTTCATAATACTAGAACACATCAAATATTAGTACCCTTTATTACATTGAGACGATTTACTGAACATGGACGCACATTTTTCCACAGAAGTACTGGAAAATTTGCAACTGTCGTGCTCTAACAGAGCATCACATGTTGCACTAACGGACAAACTGTTCCTTTGCGATAGAATGTTCAGTACAAGAGCACTTAAAGTTCATCTGAAACCTCATCTGTCACTGTACTAAAAGATGACGCTGAGTGCTCAACCTGAGGTCTCGAACAGGGGATGAGCTTGTAACCTTCCCCTTCCTAATTCGCCTAATGGGTTGAGATTTAACCGACCGTGATCGCATATCCCTAATGATATTTTACAGTAAGGCTACCGTTACCGAAGGAAAGTAACACCTGTTGGCTGAAGGAAACTGTAAAATCCTCATCTGGAGGAACACTCTTGTTGATTTAAGCTAAATACTGATGATGATTTTGAAATGGGTGGAGTATACTGCAATCGCTCACGAACTGGAAAAGAGGGGAAAGGGTACCGCGTAATATATATTGCAAAAATCACTGATAAAACAAAGAAAACACTGAGCTAAAAGGCCGCTACGTCGATGAATCTCCAGAATCTTGAAGGCAATGGCAAAAAAATTAAGAAAATAATCACTGGAATGCCAACACACGGTTGTCACACTTGTCCACAGCATAGCAGTTCACGAGAAAATAAATGAGCACAAATTTTGCAGTTACTTTTTCTGAAATACTAAATACTGAAAGTAAAATTAAAGTTTCTAGTTAAATAAATTGCCGGCTCAAATTTCTTTGTGTAAAAATAGACAGTAACCTCAGTGTAAAGTAATGTAAAATTCAGAAGAAGAAAGTGAAAATACTTTCGATTATTGAAAGACTGAGTTGTACTTACGTTAAACAAATGAGTAATTAGTTTTACTTTTAAAATAACAATGAAATACCTATCAGACCAGCAGAAGTAACTCGATAAGTTAAATATAGAACAAATTGCCAACTCTTCATTTTCTCTGAACCTTTACTTGTAGTTCCGGTAGTGAAATTACACTTCAAGTAGCCTCTGTTACGCTGTACAAGAATGAACAGTAACTGTGACAGAAAATGTAGACTGAAACTGGATTTTAAACAGAATAACTGGCAGTAACTAGTTAATCATTTGACATGTGCTTAGGACACTCGCTGATTGCATGGAAAGGAAAAGGGACCCTGCCTGTTAATAATGCCCTAGGCCAATTACAACAAGGGTGGCCTACATGTTTAACTATTTATTTACGCTTCATGAAAGGAAGGTTGCTGGGCAAAGCCTCTATATTACTATACTTGCCAGTTAACAGCCTTACGATGTTGCGGCTGTGCGCACGACGAAGAGTGTGGGACGACCGTGCTGAGAGAAAAAAAAGACGTCTCACGAGTCACGGACAGTTACTGGACAGGCTGTGGCTGGATTTCAGCTTCCTCCACCTTTCCACTCCTACCGTGCTCTCAATATTCGCGGATTAGCAAATCAGGCGCGTCTACATTTGCGCGATCATAGGTGCACATCGTGTAGGCGGGAGCACCCTTTAACTCAAGCTTCTCTGCCTCCTCGCTGCTCACAACGCTGAAGAACACACTCCATATGCAGAGATAAACAACGGCACAGATACCACCATTTTGTCGTGTGTGTCGATAAATATCAGTAAAGTTCCCTTTGCTATTACCTAGCAGTTTACACTATTTTTCTTTACAATTACAGTCAATTATATACAGTCAAAAGTATATACACAAGCACGTAGATTACTTATTAAATATAGTTTCTGTTATACAGCTTGCAGCTACAGAATCAAAAGTACAGTGCAAGTTACCAACGGATACCGAACGGCGAAAATTTTTTGGTAGTGAGGAAGGTGTTCTATCTGCATTTTCGGTGTTACAAGCTCTTGAATGCTGAACACTATAGTGACCTCAGTACAATGGCACTGCAGTTCGTTGGAGGAAGTCGTGGTCTTCTCATGCGCCTCCCATACGTCACTGAGGATTGGAGCGAGTCCTCGCATATATCTATGGTATAGTTTCGCGTTGCTGAATTTGCTGTGACACCCAGATCTCTGGAGTGTACCACAGATATCACTGCACAAGCAAGTCTTCCGCGTAAGGTCAAAAAGTACGGAGTGAGAAATATTGAAAGCTATAAAAAAAAACGTAAGTTACAAACAACGGAGTGTATATGTAACTACAGATGTCCGGATTTAGGTTATGGCACGTTCGATATACCTACCATCATTGGCGATGACGTAGGCAGACGAATAGGGAATTTCTCGATGACCTGCTGAAGTGTGGGAACATAGATGCTGTCGATGACCTGTTGAATGGCTGTTGTCAGCAAAGCAATGGTTTTGAGGTTATTGTTTTACACCTTGTCTTCGATACAGCCTCATAAAGAAGAATCGCATGTACTCAGATTCGGATAGTATGTCGACCAATCGAGGCCCATACCAGTGGCCTCTGGATACCCCAGAGCCAGAAAGCGATCCCCAAAGAGCTCCTCAAGGACATGACTCTCCTGCTTCGTTAGGATCTAAATCCGTCTTGCATGAACCACGTATTGTCGAAATCAGGGTCACTGTGGACAATAGGGACGAAATAATCTCCCAAAATCTTCACGTACCGTTCGGTAGTCACCACGCCAATATCGCTACGACAATTCGTGACTGGATATTGTACATGACACAGTCATTCGTTGAGGGTGAAGAGACCTCCCGATCGCTAAATGTAGATTCTGTCTCATAAATGCACCAATTTTCCTTACTGACGAACCCATCCAAATGAAAGTGGGCTTTGTCACTAAACAAAACCATGTATGCCCATACCAATTTCAATCATTCCCCACGGGCAACCGTGCAGTTCAAATGTCCTAACGCAAACCGTTCAGAAGTTAAGATTTTGTTTCATATAGTTCAGTAATGAATGCACCCGTGGGCTAGGGGTAGCTTCCTTGATTAGTTATCATAAACATCATCGGTTCCGCCTTCGAAACACACAACCGCTTAGATTTTGATTAATAATCAGCATTTCTGGCCAAACACGTCCAGCATAAGAAGTCACCCTCATTCTGCCAGCGGTCTTGTCATAGAGGGAGGAGGAGCGGACAGAGGTTCAGAGCACTCTGACGTTGGGGCGGGAAATTGCTCCTAAAGTCGGAAGAATAAGCGGCTTGAGGATGCAGAAGGCAATGGAAACCACTGCATTCGACACATGAGTATATCCACAGGACATGTTGCTTGTAATAGAAAAAGTGTCATAATGATCTCAAGATTATGGAATAGTCACCCATTCGGATCTCCGGAAGGGGACTGCCGAAGGGAAGGTGACCATGAGCAAAAGACAGAATACTCAACGAAAGATTAACGTTCTGCAACAAGGGGCGTGGAATGTCAGAAGCTTCAATGTGATAGGGAAGCTACAAAATCTGAAAAGGTAAATGCAAAGGCTCAGTCTGTGTAGTAGGGACCAGTGAAGTGAATAGCAAATAAGACGAAGATTTATGGCAGGAGTATAGGTAATATCAACAGCAGCAAAACCTGGTGTAACGCGAGTGAGGTTCGTTATGAAGAGCAAGGTAGGGCAGAGTGTGTGTTGCTGTGAATTGCTCAGTGGCAGCGTTGTTCTTATCAGAATCGACAGCAAACCGACAACGATAGTTCAGTTATACATTTCAACTTCGCAAGCTGAAGATAGAGCTAATGAAATTGAGGTTACTGAAAGCGTAACAAAGTATGTTAAGGGACATGAAAATCTAAAAGGCATGTGGGACTGGAATGCGGTTCTAGGGGAAAGAGTAGAAAAAAAATTTACAGGAGAATGTGGGGTTGGGACAAGGATGAGAGAGGGAAAGACTAATTGATTTCGGTAATAAATTTCAGCTAGCAGTAGCGAATACTCTGTTAAAGAATCACAGGAGGGGGTGATACATTTAGACTAGGTCAGATGTTATCGAAAGATTTCAGTTAGATTACATCAGGGTCAAACAGATTCCAAATTCAGATACTGGATTATAAGGCGGACCCAGGAGCAGATATAGAGTCATATCACAGTGTAATAGTGATGAAGGGTATGATGATATTGAAGAGATTAGTCAGGAACAGTCAGTACGCAAAGGAATGGAATACAGAAGTATAAAGAAATGTCGACAAGCCTGAAGTTCTGTAAGGCTATAGATACAACAATAAGGAATAGCTCAGTAGAAGAGGAATGGACATCTCTTAAAAAGGCAATACCAGAAGTTGGAAGGGAAAACAAAGGTGCAAAGAAGGTAACTGCGAAGAAACCGTGGGTAACTGAAGAAATCCTTCAGGTGATCGATGAAAAGAGGAAGTACAAAAATGGTACGGGAAACTGAGGAATACAGAAATACCGTCGCTGAGGAATGAAATAAATAGAAAGTCAATTAAACTAAGATAAAATGGATGTATGAAAAATGCGAAGAAATCGAAAAATGTGTGTTCGTAGGAAGGACTGACTCTGCTACCAGGAAAGCTAAAACAACCTTTTATGACGTCAAAAGAAAGCAGTGGTGGTAACGGGAATTCTACTGTTAAATGCAGAGCAGATAGCTGATAGGTGGAAAGAGTACATTGAAGGCCTCTGGACGGGAACATTTATCTGACGTGATGAAAGAAGAAACAGGAGTCGATTTAGAAGAGGTAGGGTTCCGGTATTAGAATTAGAATTGCAGAGAGCTTTGGAAGACTGAATATGACAAGGATCAAGAACGTACCATCAGATTTTGCAAAATCGTTGGGGAAACGGCAACAAAACGACTCCTCACGTTGGTGACAATTTGAGAATGGCGACTTTTGGAAAAATATTCACACAATTACGAAGACTGCAAGAGCTGACAAGTACTAGAATTATAGTTCAATCAGCGTAACAGCTCATGCATCCAAGTTGCTAACAAGGATAATGTACAGAGGAGTGAAAAAGAAAACTTAGGATGTGCCAAGTGACGACCAGTTTGGTTTTAGAAAAGGTAAAGGCATCCGAGAGGGAATTCTGACGTAGCGGTTGACAGTGAATGCAAGACTAAAGCAAAATCAAGACATATTCATTGGACCCCCCAGGGGGCTCGCGGTCCTTTCGTGAGTACGTGCGTGGCGAGCACGGGGCCCCGAGCTATTGCAGCCTTCCTTCTTTTTCCGGGCTGCATTTCCTTTCCCTTCCCCTCCTTTCCTGTCCTTCATCCTTCCCTCCGACCTCTCCTCTCCCTCTCTTGGTGTCCCTACTTATGGTGTCCTTCCTTATGTTGGCCCTGCTATTCTCCTGGTTCTGTTGACCTTGCAATTCGGCCTTGTTCTGTAATTCCTTCATCCTTTTGGTATTCTCTGGTCCCCTCTGGGGTTTGACCTCCATCACTAAATTTTCTTCCGTAGTGTGAGCCATTTGGGGAAGGGCACCTTACCTAGTGTCTCCGGCGTGTGCCATCATCATTGATTCCATCGTTTCCTTTACGTCGTTGTTTGACGCTAGGGTCCATAGCCAGCACGGTAGCCAGCCCGTGTGGTGGGGTCGCTATGTACCCTTTTGGTTGAGCCCCCTGAAAACACAGGGATCACACGTCTGATACCTGAGCTGTGACCTCATGTAAGCCTAGGAGTGGTTGCTTGTCGTCCTGGAGCATCGGAACTCCCAGCAATGGCCGCCGTGCCAGACGGCCCTTGCTGTGGCTGGGTGGCGCCCATGAGGAGAGCCCCTGATCGGAGTGGGTGGTATCAGGGCGGACACTATGCTCATGAAACGCATAAGAGTCCACAACTCTGGCCGTTCTCCGGCCGTCTCTTTGACTGGAAAAGATTCTTCACGTGCTGCTTCCTCTGCCCCTTCCGCCTTCCCTTCCGTGGCTACCCCCTGGGAGGAGGGCCAGGCTCGTCGGCTGGGGGCGAAACCTTTCCCTCGCTATCTGGTTTGCGCCAGAACTGATGGGGATACTTTTACTCATACGAAACCTATGTTTTTTGTTGAACACATCGAAGACAAGTTTGTCGAGGTGGATTCTATCAGCAAGATGCGGTCTGGGTCGCTGCTGATTAAAACTGCTTCAGCTACCCAGTCTGCAGCTCTCCGTGCCTGTACCCATCTTGGTACGATTCCTGTGTCAATTACCCCACACCAGTCCTTGAACATGGTGCAAGGTGTAATTTTCCATAGAGACCTCCTCCTTCAATCTGATGAGGAACTTCGGGACAATCTAAGCCGGCGGGGGGTTCACTTTGTTCGGCGGGTTCAGAGGGGTCCGAAGGACAACCGCGTTGACACTGGTGCCTTTATCTTGGCCTTTGAAGGGGACACCCTCCCTGAGAAGGTCAAGATTATGGTCTATCGGTGTGACGTGAAGCCATACATCCCACCACCTATGCGATGTTTCAAGTGTTTGCGTTTTGGCCACATGTCTTCGCGCTGTTCGCAGGCCCCCCTCTGTGGTGACTGTGGACATCCGTTCCATGAGGGAAGTTCCTGTGTTCCCCCTCCTGTGTGCGTAAATTGTCGTGGAAATCATTCTTCACGGTCACTGGATTGCCCAGTGTATCAGAAAGAGAAAAAGATACAGGAGTATAAGACTCTTGATCGTCTCACCTATACCGAGGCCCGTAAAAAGTATACACGCCTTCATCCAGTGACCCTGACAACTAGTTATGCTTCAGCAGTATCTTCACCCCCTCCTCCTCATTCCTTACCCCAGTCCCAAACCCCTTTCCTCCGCCCTCCCCCTGCGGTTCCCACACCATCCCCCCCGGGCACCGCTTCCTCTCCCCGGCTGGAGAAGTGTCCTGCTTCTTCGGCGTCTGCCGGTCATGGGCGCCCCTCGCGGGATCCCCCTTCCCGGCACCTTCCAGGCCAAAGGTCTGCTGCCACGCGGCCACCACGAGAACCACGGTCTGCGGGCCCTCAGATCGCCCGCTCTCTTTCTGTTCCCGATCTTGTTGTGGCTGGCTCCATTTTGTTGCACAGCCCTCCACGATCCCAAACAGAAAGAAAGAAGAAGCACAAGTCCCGGGACAAGGAGTCTCTGGTATCGCCAGAGGTCTCGTCCCCATCTTCACAACCTAACTCTGACCTGTTATTCATGGATGTCGCCCCCTCCTTGTCGGTGACGGGTGGTGACCCACCGGCATGACTGACATTAGCCTGTTCACCCCCCAATTGACTCATCGTTCTTTGGCTATCCAGTGGAACTGTAATGGCTATTACCGTCACCTACCGGAGTTGCAATCCCTTCTTTCGTTTTACTCTGCGGCTTGTGTGGTTCTACAAGAAACTCATTTTACTGGTGGTCACTCACCAACCCTCCGTGGCTTCCGTGCTTTCTGTCGAAATCGGGTCGGCCCCCTACGGGCGTCTGGTGGAGTTTGCACGTTGGTCCGAACGGACATTGCCAGCACGTGGATTCCTCTCCAAACTACATTGGAAGCAGTTGCTGTTAGGATCCACCTGGACTCTGGAGTCACAATTTGCAATCTGTATCTCCCTCCTGACAGAACTCCTACACCTGCCTCCTTAAGTGCCCTCCTTCAGCAACTTCCTCCTCCCTTCCTTATACTTGGCGATTTTAATGCACATCATCCCTTGTGGGGCAGTGCATTTCCATCTAGTCGGGGTCATCTCATTGACCAGTTTATTACCGACCACGACTTGTGCCTTCTTAACGATGGCTCCCCAACCCATTTCAGTGCCGGTCATGGTAGCTTTTCTGCCATTGATCTTTCTCTCTCTTCTCCCTCCCTCCTCCCTTCCCTAAAATGGTCACCGCACGACGACCTTTGCGATAGTGACCACTTCCCGTTGATTCTCTCGCTCCCTTCCCGCTCCCCCATGGACAGATCACCTCGTTGGTCCTTCCAACGTGCCAATTGGCCTCTGTATACTGCACAGGTCGTTTTTTTCTCCCTCATTGTCGGATGGTATTGATGATGTCATACGTGACATGTCTGACGCGATTGTTCACGCTGCTAGCCTTGCTATCCCGCGCTCATCTGGACCATTTCGCCGCCGGCAGGTCCCTTGGTGGAGTTCGGACATTGCCGTTGCCATCCGTGATCGTCGTCGAGCTTTGCAACACCTTAAGAGGCATCCATCCGTTGCCAATCTTATTACCTTTAAACGCCTTCGCGCAAAAGCCCGTTACTTAATCAAACGGAGCAAACGGATGTGTTGGGAACGCTTTGTTTCTTCCCTCGGTTCTGCTGTCCCTCTGTCGCGGGTATGGGCTACACTTCGCTCTCTCCAAGGTTGCCATCGGCAGTCTACCCTCCCGGGTCTTCACCTCCCGGATGGCATTTGCACGGACCCGTTGATTCTCGCGGAACACCTTGCGACCCATTTTGCAACAGCGTCGGCATCAGCCTCCTATCCGGCTGCTTTCCTTCCCCAGAAACAGCGGGCCGAAGCTTCCGCCTTATGTTTTACCCCCAGCCAGTCAGAATCATACAACGACACTTCTACTGAATGGGAACTTCTTTCCGCACTCTCCTCTTCTCATGATACGGCCCCTGGCCCAGACTCCATTCATAACCAACTGCTTCAACATCTCAGTGCTCCACAACAGCGACATCTTCTCCGGGTATTTAACCGTATTTGGCTCCAGGGTGACTTCCCTTCTCAATGGAGGGATAGTATCGTGGTTCCCGTCATTAAGCCCGGTAAGAACCCCCTGTTCGTCGACAGCCTTCGGCCAATTAGTCTGACGAACGTTGTTTGTAAGTTACTTGAACGGATGGTAGCCCGTCGGCTCACTTGGGTCCTCGAATCTCGGCGTCTGTTGTCCCCTTACCAGTGTGGCTTCCGAGAGGGACGGTCTCCGATCGATCATTTACTTCGCTTGGAATCCGCAGTTCGGCAGGCCTTTTCCCAGCGCCGCCATTTGGTTGCTGTATTTTTCGACCTTCGCAAGGCCTATGATACGGCTTGGCGCCATCATATCTTACGTACACTTCATGAGTGGGGTCTTCGGGGCCCACTCCCGATTTTTATCCGCCAGTTCTTGTTTCATCGTTCGTTTAGGGTTAGGGTTGGTACAGTTTTAAGTTCTCCGCAAACCCAGGAGAATGGCATCCCTCAGGGTTCCGTATTGAGTGTACTTCTGTTCCTCATTGCTATAGATGGACTTGTGGCCTCCGTCGGTCCTTTGGTCACTCCTGCTCTGTATGTGGATGATTTCTGCATTTGGGTTAGTTCCTCTTCGATGGCCGCTGCAGAGCGGCAGCTCCAGGGTGCTATACGGCGTGCCTCTGCATGGACCATCTCACACGGATTTCAGTTTTCTCCTTTAAAATCGCGAGTGGTCCACTTTTGTCGCCGTGTGACAGTCCACCCCGATCCAGAGCTCTATCTCAATGCACAACGATTACCTGTGGTCCCACAGTTTCGTTTCCTTGGCCTTCTTTTCGACAACAAGCTCACTTGGCTGCCTCATATCAGACGCCTGAAGATAGGATGTTTCCGTAAACTAAACGTCCTTCGCTTCCTTGCCCACACCTCTTGGGGTGCTGACCGTTCCACTCTCCTCCACCTTTATCGGGCCTTAGTGTTGTCTCGCTTGGACTATGGTTGTCAAGTTTACGGTTCAGCTGCCCCTTCTACATTGCGCCTCTTGGATCCGGTCCACCATCGTGGTATCCGTTTGGCCATCGGTGCCTTCCCGACTAGCCCTGTTGATAGTCTCCTGGTTGAGGCTGGGATCCCCCCCCCTTTCCGTTCGGCGCTCCCAGCTTCTGGTTTCGTATGCAATCGCTGTCCGTTCCTCTCCCACTCATCCTTCCTATTCTATCCTGTTCCCTGCCCAAGGAAGGCGCCCAACTGACTCCCGCCCTCGGGCGGGTTTACCGGTTGGGCTCCGCCTAGCGTCTCTTCGCCGTGATTTTCAGCTTCCTTCCTTTTCCTGTATCCCACGTTCCCTCCCCAACACACCTCCTTGGTTAGTTCCTCGGCCCCGAGTTCGGATGGATCTCTGCCGAGGTCCGAAAGATTCCGTTCCCCTCGATGGTGTTCCGTTGTTTTTTCCGCCGCATTTTATCTGAGTTTCGGGATGCTGTTGTTTTTTACACTGATGGCTCTAAATCTGCTGATCGTGTGGGCTATGCCTTCACCTCCTCTGTAGGCATGGAAAATCATCTCCTGCCAAATGCATGTGGGGTGTTCAGTGCGGAATTGATGGCGGTCTCCCGGGCCCTGGCCTTTATTAAACAGTCCAAGCTCAATCGCGTTTTGTTACGTACAGACTCAATGAGTGGCCTTCAGGCACTTGACCAGTGCTTCTCCCGTCATCCCTTGGTCTCCTCCATCCATGACCATCTCGCTGATCTCCACCATGCTGCTTGTTCTGTTAGCTTCCTTTGGGTCCCTGGCCATGTGGGCATCCAAGGAAATGAGCTTGCTGATCGTTTGGCTGGGGGAGCAGTCACTTATCCCCCATTCCCTGTCACCCCTCCTGTGGCGGATTTACGGCTTCATCTCAAATCCCACTTTGCGCAATCATGGGCCACATCCTGGGAGGCTACCTCCTTGTCTAATAAACTTCGTGTGATTAAGGTGACACCTGTCCCATGGCGTTCTTCCTTACGCCTCTCGCGAAAGGACTCAACCACCCTCTGTCGTCTTCGCATCGGCCATACCAGGCTGACCCATGGTTTTCTTTTGCGTGGTGAGCCACCCCCACTTTGTGGTTGTGGAGCTTTCCAGTCAGTGGCCCACATTTTGGTGGAATGCCCCCTTCTTTTAGCTTTGCGTACTAAGTACAGACTTCCCTGCACTTTACCCTTAATATTAGCAGACGATTCCCAGATGGTTGAACTGGTTCTCAGTTTCCTCCGTGAAAGTGGTTTTTATTCTCAGTTTTAAGGATTTTCATCTCCCTCTGGAGTAGGGGCAGGGCGGTGAGGGTTGGGATGTCTCCCACTGTAGGCTGTGCTTGGAGATTCCTGACTCCCCTCCCTGGCCATGTTCCTTCTTTTTTCCCTTTTACTGTTTTTATCGCCTTTTAGGTTTGTTTAATCCCTTCTACAATCCGCCCTTTTACACTCTGGCGGTTGAACGCTTTTAAATAGCATGTGGTCTTGCTTGTACTGCATCACAGGTGGGATATTTCCTCTCTTGAGGTTGCCCATTTACTGACTTCCCTCCTTGTGTTTTTATCATTGACGACACAACTGCACTTTTTAGCCTTTTACCTTTTATCGTTTTTGACTCTTCTGAGCTGTCCCTCTGTCGGAACTGACTGCCTTTGTAACAAGGGACTGATGACCTTGCTGTTTGGTCCCTTCAACCCCAATCAACCAACCAACCATATTCATTGAATTTGTCGACCTGGAAAAGGCTTTCGACAATGTAAAATGGCTAGACGTTCGAAACTGAGAAAAATAGGTGTAAGCTACAGATAGCTTGTAATACACAGTAAGTGCGAGAGCCGAGAAGGAATAAAGAGTGTGGACGATCAAGGAAGAAGCGTTTGGCTTCAAAAGGGTGTAAGACAGGGGTACATCCTCTTCTCCCTACTGACTAATCTGTACATGGAAGAAGCAATGATGGAAATAAAAGAAAGGTTGTGGAATGGAATTGAAATTAAAGGTGAAACGATATCAATGATGAGATGCGCTTGGCGACGTTGCTTTCCCGAGTGAAAGTGAAGAAGAATTACATATGTTAATGGCATGAACAATCTAATGAGTACAGAATATGGATTGAAAGTGAATTGAAGAAATAAAGTAATGAGAAGTATCAGAAATGAGAACAGAGAAACTTATCAGTATTGATGGCCCCAAAGTTGACGAAGTTAAGGATTTCTGTTCCCTAGGCAGTGAAACTTCCGGGGGGGGGGGGGGGGGGGTGTTAAGACTGTGTGCCGGACTGAGACTCCAGCTGGAGACCTTCACTTTTCGAGCGTAAGTGCTCTACCAACTGACGTACCCAAGCATGATTCACGAACCGTCCTCATAGCTTTAATTCCACCAGTACTTTGCCTCCTACCTTCCAGACTTGGCACAAGCCCTCCTGCATACCTGGTAGAACTAGCACTTCTGGAAGAAAGGTTACTGCGGAAACATGGCTTAGCCATACCGTAGGGGATGTTTCCAGAAAGAAATTTTCTCTCTGTAGCGGAGTGTGCGCTGACACGAAACTTCTGCAAGGTATGCAGGAGAGCGTCTGCAAAGTTTGGAAGATGGGAGTCGAAGTACTGGTGGAATTAACTCAGTAAGGACGGGTCGTGAGTCGTGCTTGGGTGGCTCAGTTGGTAGAGCACTTGCTCATGAAAGGCAAAGGTCCTGAGTTAGTCTCGGTCCGGCACACAGTTTCAATCCGCCAGGAAATATCAGCGCACACTCCGCTTTAGGGTGAAAATTTCATTCTGACCTAGGCAGTGAAACAACCATTGACGGACGGCATAAGGATGATACCAAAAGCAGACTAGCACTGGCAAAAAGTGTCTGAGACTGTAAGACTGGAGTAAAGCATTGTCTGTTAGTGAAACATTGACTGTGAACAAAAGAGAATCGAAGCATCTGAGATGTGGTGCTACAGGCGTACGTTGAAAATTAGGTGTACTGATAACGTAAGGAATGAGGTGGTTCTACGCAGAATCAGAGAGTGATGGAACATGTGGAAAACACAGAAAAAGAGAAGGGACAGGATGATAAAACATCTGTTGAGGTCGTAGGTCGCAAGTACTATTCTGTGATGAAGATGTTGGTACAAGAGAGGAATTGGTGGTGGGCCGCATCAAACGAGGCACATGACGGATAGTCCAAAAAATGTTCAGTAATTGTTGCCGTATTCATGATCGGCACTAGATCGCAACTCCTACCCCCGACCCCACCACCCTCAAATCCTCTGAAAGTAAGTGTTGAAAGCCAAGTGAAGGTGTTAAGCACTAGACGCTATACACTTAATAGTGGTTAGCTGTGATTTATCTCGTTGTGATGTAGCTCTTCTTGCTAACCAAATGCAGCTCTTCTTTCTAACACACATTCATAACTGCAACTACCTACATCCAGTTAAACCTACTTACTGTAGTCAACTCTTGATGCCCCTCCGAAGCTGTTACCCCTGTCACTTCTTTCCAGCACCAAATTCACATATCCTTAATTATCCCCCAGGTTGCGTCCAGTCAGTCAGCCAGCCAGCCAGCCTGCCTTTCATTGTCGGGTTTGTTCCATACTGTTTCCACAGTTCGGTTTAGCGTCTACGCATTAAAAACTCTATTCGTCTAATCTTCAGCAGCCACCACAGGAACACACATCAAAAGCTCCTGGTCTCCTACTGCCTGAATTGTTAACTGTTCCCATTTCACTCACATTCAAGACTACACTCCAGGAAAATACCAACAAACAATATTTCCTGGCAGATTGGGTCTTCCATATCGGGTCTGCGAGGTGGCGCAGTGGTTCTCACACTGGACTCTCACTAGGGAGGACGAACTCTCAATCTCGCGTCTGGCCATCCTGATTGAGGTTTTCCGTGATTTCTCTAGTCACTCCAGGCAAATGTTGGGATGGTTCCTTTGAAAGGGCACGGCCGACTTCCTTCCCGGTCATTCCCGGTCCTAATCCGACAAGACTGAGGACTTGGCTGTTTGGTCTCTTCCCCCAAGCAACCCAACAGAAATCGGGTGTCAACTCTGTTACCCGTCGTCTTTCGGTGGTTCCAGGTTACAGTTGAGTCTCTTCCAGGAAGTTTAAATTCACCGAACGCCCCACTGCAAAGTGAAAATTCATTCTGGGGAAGTAAGTGACACGGATTCGATAAAAGCCATGGCAACAATTATAATTCATACCAAACCTCAGACGTTCACAGTATTACATGCCCTCAATATAATTGCATCGCATCTCGATCACCTTCCTCATGCAGATGGAAGGCGTCTTAGTGTCAGCGCGTCCTTCTCCGTCAATCTCTCGGGGACTGCAATGGGACAGATGTCCTCTTATTGTGCTATGGCGTGCCACGACGAGGTTCCTTCAGTTTGGAGAACAGGCCATAATCACACAAGCGTATCTAGTGAAACAGTGGGTGTTCCAGTACCTCCCAGCCCCATGTACGCAAGACCTCCTGTACAGGATTCGCTGGGTGGCATCGTGAAATTGTTACTAACGATGATGGTATGCAGTGCCAGAAGGTTCCATTACTTTCATCTCAGTGCAGGACGAAGGTGACGTCGCAATAAAATGCAATAGTAGGCTGGTGGTACAACATGAAGTATTAGCCGATAGGTACCGTAAGCCGCAATAACCGTCACTGGTACGTGGTGGTCCATGGCAGACGTTCTGCAAGAGGAGAACGAGGCCGCTACCATTCACTGGTCCTACGAGTAACGATTAAACCGCAAATCCAAGTCCAGATTTCGGTCATGGCTACGTTTCTTGCACGATAGTCTTCATCCTCCTTGTTTGCGAGTGAGCAGTTCCTCTGCACCTGGGTCATTGCATGCAGTACCCAGCGTGAGACAGGTCGTCATTCTTACCATTGGGCTGTCCTTGGGGCATAAGGACAGAGCTGTACGTTGCCTTCCACCCGCGTTTGGGGAAGGTAATAGAGATGCGGAGTGATTACACAAATGTAATACGATGAAAGTCTAAAGGTGGCAGGGGTAAAATACAGGGATCGAAAGGCTATTTACAATTTGTACAGAAACCAGATGGCAGGCATACGAGTCGAGGGGTACGAAAGAGAAGCACTGGCCGGGAAGGGAGCAAGACATGGTTGTAGCCTCTCCCCGATGTTATTCAATCTGTATATTGAGCAAGCAGTAAAGGAAACAAAAGAAAAATTTGGAGTAGGTATTAAAATCCGTGGAGAAGAAATAAAAATGTTGAGGTTCACCGATGACATCGTAATTCTGTCAGACAGCAAAGGACTTGGAAGAGCAGTTGAATGGAATGGACAGTCTCTTTAAAGGAGGATATAAGATGAACATAAACAAAAGCAAAACGAGGATAATGGAATGTAGTCCAAATAAATCAGGTGATGCTGCGGGAACTAGATTAGGAAATGAGACGATTAAAGAAGTAAAGGAGTTTTGCCATTTGGGGAGCAAAATAACTGATGATGGTTGAAGTAGAGAGGATATCAAATGTAGACTGGCAATGGCAAGGAAAGCGTTTCTGAAGAAGAGAAATTTAACATGGAGTATAGATTTAAGTGTCAGGAGTCATTTCTGAAAGTATTTGTACGGAGTGTAGCCATGTATGGAAGTGAAACATGGACGATAAATAGTTTGGACAAGAAGAGAATAGAAGCTTTTGAAATCTGGTGCTACAGAAGAATGCTGAAGATATGATGGGTAGATCACATAACTAATGAGGAAGTATTGAATAGGATTGGAAAAAAGAGAAGTTTGTGGCACAACGTGACAAGAAGAAGGGATCGGTTGGTAGGACATATTCAGAGGCATCAAGGGCTCACCAATTTAGCATTGGAGTGCAGAGTGGAGGGTCAAAATCTTAGAGGGAGACCAAGAGATGAATACACTAAGCAGATTCAGAAGGATGTAGGTAGCAGTAGGTACTGGGAGATGAAGAAGCTTGCACAGGATAGAGTAGCATGGGGAGCTGCATCAAACCAATCTCAGGACTGAAGACCGCAACAACAATAATACGATGAACCCCTGTCAATGAAGTGTGGCACGAATTGTAGCAGTATTGCTATTTTTTATGCAGCCCATTTACATTGATCTTCAATCGCCTTTAAAAATTGTTTCTAATGATTTCTTCCATATGCTGTCTGCTTTGGTCGTATCCACTTCCAGTGAACACAGCAATGCTTTGCTGTTCACAAATATTTACTTGAATTGGATGTAAATCTCATTCTGGGGTACCTGTGGGAGCTGTCAGTACGCAAAATTCGGCTCCCAGTTGAGATTTCTTCCACTCGAGGGTATGGAACTCGGATGTCATAGTAACTCACAGACACGTTGAGTCACATAAGACGTAACGGCCCCTTGCATTTCGTGATCGATTGCACATACTGAAACGCGGTTTTCGGCAGATGTTAGAACGTCGAGGAGCATGGTTTTTTTGTCTGGGTAATGTTTTCAGCGCTATCAACGGAGACGCTGAAGAAACTTTTTTGGAACCGTATGCTTTTTATAGCTGCATTTGATAGTTCTTGAGAAGAAAATTACAGTGATCTAGCGTTCGTTGACGTTAAAAGGTGCAGTGAAAAAAACTCGAGAAATGTCCCAGAATTTGAGAGCACGGCGGCTGGAATCGGCATTAGCGGTGCAGACACCGCCTAGCGGAGCTCTAGAGCCGCGCTGTGACAGAATGCCGACATATTTGCCGGTTCACGTGTCTGCACTGTAGACGCTCATATCTGTTCAGACATTCGTTGCATGCATACATGTACACAAACAACGATAAGTTGGATATATACTACATCTATATGGTGAATGTAAAAGAAGCGCCGTAAAAAGTCAGCTTTATAGGGGTAGCTATCTGGATCGCCAATGTCCAATGCGTCGTTAGTGCGGACAGGCAGTTTGAACGTCGAAAGGAGTAAAATGAAAACTGTAACTGACGGAACAGGAAGAAGCTGTTCTGGCTGCGTCGCTAATGAATCCGAACGGCGATAAGAGACAAATTGCCAAGAAATGTGGAAGCAGCCAGAAGAGTGTCATTCGCATCATGCATGGACAGAATTCCCATCTCCATCCTATCACTACATCAGGCACTCGACAACTGTGATTTCGAACGTCGTATAGAATTTTGTCGGTTTGCCCTTCAGCAACACAGTCAACCCCACGTTTTTCCAGCGTGCGCTCTATACCGACGAAGTAACGTTTACTAACAAGACTAACGTACGTTTGCCTAATATGCACTACTGGGCAGCCTAAAATACACACAGGCTTCATCAGGTTCAACATCAACGGCTGTGGGGCGTAAGGGTATGGTGCGGCATCATAGAAAATCACATTTTGCGACGTTACTTAATCTCAGGCGTTCTAACTGGACATGAGTGACTTGCTAGATTCTAGTATCTTACTTCCTTATACAAAATTCGTAGGTGAATCTACTGTGAGCGTGGGGTTGATATGCTATTCTATTACTCTGTGCAACGTATTAATGTGAGATGTACCTTTTTCCCTGTGGCTCCTGCAAGATGCAATTTCCACCCCCACACTATTACAGAAGTCAGACAGACGCTTCTAACGTTCTAAAGAGAAATGCCTGAAAAACTTCCAGCAATAAATATCTTCTGGAGTCGTCCGCTGTAAGGAAAGGACACAAAAAATCACAATTTGTTACGTAACTAGTGGGATACTTGGGTACTGGAGTAGTGCTAGTTAGTGTAAGAAAAACACGAAACTAACGAAAATTATTTGTTTTGCAAAAATTCTGAGAAATCACAATGGCACTTTTAGTTACGAATTGAACAAGTTATATCCTGGTTCTTGTCGGAATGTGAAGTTACCTCTCAAGGATAGGATTCGCTAATGTAATTTCTATGCAGAATTTAAGATTGTTACTGACTTGGCAGAATGGCTGAGAGCCGCACCTACTCAACTTTAATAATTATCCATTACAATGGTGCTAGGTACAGTCGAGGATGTCTCGTGTGGAATGCAGTGAAGCATACTGCTATGGAGGAAATATGGGGCTCACAAGAGCTGTAGCGCACAATACCATAAACTGCGATAACTGCTGTCTGCGCCGCTCGCTGATGACAAATAAGATAACGCTCATTGTACCTGGATTGACCTTCACCAATCACTCTCCCTACGCCTTGATGAAGTCAAGTCTATTGACGTGGTACACCAGTCAGATAACCAGTCGCACTTCAATTTGCTCCTGTCAGAGGTGCTCTCCCAGTGAAGTACTGAGGAAAGATTTGTTCCTTGCTCTAAGAGCGACAACGGAACGTCGCCTATCCACGCCAGACGTGAAGGCGTGTATCTTTTGGTCTCTTCCATTACTCCTTCAGCTCAAGGTGTCAGAAATATCGTCTGCCAATCAGCATAGCTCTTCTAAAATGGGAGAATGACGTTTTGTTTAAGGTGACCAATCCGGAAATCTGTAGAATCGGCGTTTGGCATTTGCTGTCTCCCTGTAAAAATCTCTGAAACTGCGTGCTATGTGTAAAGAATGCCTAGGTTGGACAATCCCACACAATGTAGTGGAATTTGCTTTTAAGCCGAACACGGGGTCGTTACCCGTCACGCGGGCACATGCTCTCTGCTCCATGGGCAGCTGAGGTTGACTCGTCCTCTGAAGGGACCGGCCTCCTGGTGTGTGGTCTGCCTATCTCGAACTAAAAGCTCCTGTGACCGTCGTGTCTGAAATTGTGTGAGTGTGTGTGTGTGTGTGTGTGTGTGTGTGTGTGTGTGTGTGTGTACGCCAGCCTAGAGTATTTAAACCCCGGTGTGCACTTGTTACTTGCATATCGTTTGCATGAATTCATATAACATTGATTTCACCTGATAGAGTTCGGGTTCGAATGAAGCGTGTTGAGGTGCGGAATATGATTTTGAGGGTGGAATATAAGAGCAATGAACGTCAGGAGACCACGGTGTCTTAAACTACATATGTTGGTTCAAGGGGAAATATAGCTTTACTCTCGTAGTGCAGGCCTATCTTACGGTGTAAAACTAGGCAGCCTGACAGACCACTGCTTGGGAGTGTTTGCACCGCAAGTACCGTTTTTTACATGTTTCGACGTCAGGCCATCCCCAAATGCCTGAGCTACAAGCTTCTCAAATTGCCGATTAGTCGCCCTGTCACATCTTTGGGAGGTGTGAACTGTGGAGTGAAAGATTACCAAAGGTGGGTGCGCCCCTCCTAGTGAAGGGGGCCCCCAGTTGCAACGAGTGCGCCATCGGAGACGCTGGCATTCATGGTGTTTTTCTCACAGTCACTCACATTCAGTCAAAGACTACGAAACGTAAAAATAACGAGGCTAATGACAGCATGATCTTTCTTGCTGCACCACGGCTCCTCGTGCACTTATGTATTGAAGCTGGTCATTCCTTCACAATGGTAAACACATTTATTATTGAGAAAGGTGTTGGTTCAATTGCCGGCCCTGTGAAATCCTGCTGTTTTTTACGGAAAGGCACCTTGCTTTTGGAGACTACTTCTCCATGGCTACCCTGTTGGTGTTGAGGCCCATAGAACTTTGAATTCTTCTCTTGGTGTTATTTACACTAGGCTGCTCGACGGTCTAATCAATGCCGAGATCCGATCTTATCTCCCTGATCAGGGTCACTACCATCTACCGTTTAATGGAAAAAGGTAGATTTCTCCTTAATGCCCACCAGAGTGGTGCTTCTGTCCTAGATAAAAGCAGACTATGAAAATATCTCAGGGTCAGGTGGTACATTCCGAACCCGATGCGCTCCTACCAGTATCATCTTTCCAACCACGCTAGTTGACACGTAGCAAAATGTGTAACCTGTGGTAGGGATGTACACGAGGGCAATTGTTTGCCTCCTTATCCCTGCTGTAGCAACTAAAAGGGCGGCCATGTGGCCGGTCTCGGGATTGTCCCGTATACCTTGATGAGTGGGCTGTCAGAGATTTGGGTGAAAGAAAAAAGCCTTACCCAGTCGCCCACAAGTTACTGGCTAGTCGCAAACCCTGCACTCTACCATCTGGCACCTATAGTTCTGTTTTTGTTACCCTCGCTCAATGAAGGACATTGACACGCAGTCTTGGGACCTCCAACTCAGGTGTGAGGTTCTGAAATTGGCCATTGCCAAGGTAGCATCACCATGTCGCCGTCCAGATGTGCAAAAAGCCATCACACTCAAGGGGCGAAGCTGGCATCTACACAACCAGTAGGCTGGAAAGGACAGGAGTAGTACTCCCATGAGGAATTCCTACGTCCCTCAAAGGCAAATAGCATTCTCCACCACAGACTAGAAGATGCTCTTAGTGTGTCGCCATGTTGTTCCGTAGCCTGGCAGCCTCTGTGACGCTGGTGCGCACCGCCAACCGTTTTTCAGCGTTGGACTCCACCAGACCGACTGCACAAAGAAGCCCATGTTTCTGTGAACTTGTCGTAGTGACTCTCGACAGGCTGTCACTTAGCAACCGTCAAGGTGACAGCCTTAGCTCTCTTCATGACTCTCCTCCAGTCGAACGTTCATGTCCTTTGGTCCCACAAACAGGATGTATGGCTGCTTTTAGCATTGAACCATCCCCATTATGCCTTCAGGAAATGAAATAGCGCCCTCGAGATCGCTTTGAACTTCCACATTTTTTACTGGCTCATTTTGACCTTTCCTCAGAGGGCAGCATTCCATCTCGTAGGGTGTAATGCTGTTCATGCAGGATGACATTATAGTCAACCCCTTTTCCTTGACTATCCCTCTTCAATCTGCTGGCGTTCGCGTTGTCGTACCCCACCTTTCATTTTTACCCTCTGTACCATTTACGTCCCTCTTCGATGTTACCAGGGCTGGCTTCCTTCAGGTAACTGGCTAGCTACCTCCCCGATTTTTGCTATTCGGTGCCTTTATTGCACATAATCCCCTCTGTGGTTCTCCCAGCACCTATCTGAGAGGTGCTCTCTTGGCTGACGATCTTAACCAACTTAACCTGTATTGCCATAATACTGGGACACTCACTTCCCTTTCTGACTCCTCACACACCTTTTCCCATTTGGATCTATCCTTCTGCACTGCCCAACTTGCTCATTGACTAAAGTGGTCCATTCTGACTTCCTCTCGAGTGCCCATTTCCCGTGTGCTATCAGTTTGCTGACTCCTACCCCATCTGTGTACATACTCAAATGGCAACTTCACACCTCCCTGGTGACCTTCGAAGAACGATATCCCCTGTTCTAATGACCAGGTGGAATATCTCAAAACGTTATCCTTACTGCTGCAGAACGTTCCATCCCTCACACTTCCTTCCTACCACGTCGTGTCCCAGTCCCTCAGTGGACCGAGGCATTCTGCGACGCAATTAGCTCATGTAGACGTGCTCTCCGCGTTTTTAACACTCATCCTATGATGGCAAACTGCATTCGTTATAAACAGATGAGTGCAAAGTGTCGTTGTGTTCCTCAGGGTAACTGACGTCATTCACTAGTTCTTTTAAAAATTCTGCCCCTCCCTCTGTCGTGTGGGCCAATATCTGACAGGAAAATTGACACTTGCCGACGCGTGGTGGAGTCAGTGTGATGTTTCTGTGGGTTCCTGGTCATGTCGGTCTGCCAGGAAACGAGGCTGCTGACGCTCCTACAAAGGCCGCAGCCCTTGTACATCACCCCTATAGATCCTATATTCCCTCTGAAGATCTCTTTGTTGCCCCCACAGGAGGCATCACCAATGGCGCTTCCTTCACAGTAGTAAACTCTTGCTTATTAAGCCTCTCCCAGCGGCTTTGACGACCGCCTCTCCGACGTCCCGTCTGCTGTTCTAGCCATCGTAATTCTATAACTCAAGCTACCTCAAGACATTGTACACATTGTACGTAAGTTGCAGCTGCTGTCTAGCCGCTTTCTGCGCATTGCGCCCGAGTTGCAGCTGCTGTCTAGCCGCTTTCTGCGCATTGCGCCCGAGTTGCAGCTGCTGTCTAGCCGCTTTCTGCGCATTGCGCCCGAGTTGCAGCTGCTGTCTAGCCGCTTTCTGCGCATTGCGCCCGAGTTGCAGCTGCTGTCTAGCCGCTTTCTGCGCATTGCGCCCGAGTTGCAGCTGCTGTCTAGCCGCTTTCTGCGCATTGCGCCCGAGTTGCAGCTGCTGTCTAGCCGCTTTCTGCGCATTGCGCCCGAGTTGCAGCTGCTGTCTAGCCGCTTTCTGCGCATTGCGCCCGAGTTGCAGCTGCTGTCTAGCCGCTTTCTGCGCATTGCGCCCGAGTTGCAGCTGCTGTCTAGCCGCTTTCTGCGCATTGCGCCCGAGTTGCAGAGAGATATTGCCCATTTTACAAATGACCCATGGCGTGTTAACTGCGTATCACTTTCTATCTGCCAAAGCAATATGGCAGAGGCTATATAATTTTTTAGTTTGGTGCCACCATTTTTGTATGCTGTGTTTTTTGGCGCTTTCTCCATGTATGTTTTTAGCTGTCTTCTCTTAAGTCAGTTGGGACTGACATGTAGTCTTTTCTTAACACTCTTGTCTTCGTGTTCTATAGTTCCGATTTGGGCGCGTATGAGCCCAGTTGTTATTGCGCCCTAAAGCCAGCAAAACGAAACAACAAACTTGCTGTAAGTGAAGAGGACTTAAGTTAGTGAACAAGGTTCAAAATTGAGTAGTTGCAAGAAATTCATTCTGTAGATGTGAGGTGAGGGCAGAGTAAGTTACTTCAATGTTTCATGGATCGTAGCAACCGAATGTTCCACAAAGTAATTTGTCGAACGATTCTTCACTTTTACAAGGATGTGACACTGTCAGTCCTTCAATTTAAAACGATTTCAATGATTAATATGTAACGTTAAAACTACGTGTCTACCCCCCTCCCTCCAATCTCTCTCTCTCTCTCTCTCTCTCTCTCTCTCTCTCTCTCTCTCTCTCTCTCTCTCTCTCTCTCTCTCTCTCCCTCAGTGAAGTTGTCAAACTACTTCTTTATGAGACTTTCTTTACATTTTAAATTTTTAAATTTTTACGTTAATTACTAGGTGACCTGCTTTTTATGGTTGGTTGACTGCCGAAGTTCATGTGGCATGGACAACGATGTCATTACAGGGGGGAAGCTTGAAATTATCTGTTCTGAACTTAATGTGCGCTTTAAATTTGCAGTTGACAGAACTTCGATCTCGTTTTCTGCTAACAGGCGTTAAAATCCTGGATGTCACTGACGGGCAGCGTGGTCGGCGTAGCAGCCGGAGCAGCAACGATCAGAGCAGGAGTTCTGGCGAGCAAGGGCCAAGTGTTAAGTAGAATGGCCGAAGTAACTCGCAATGCCCTTACTGTGACGTCAGCTGCCGCTACAGCCACAGGTGCTGCTATCGGCACCACCAGCACTGATGAATGCGTCACGGAGAGGGAGCCAACAGCTCTAGACGTGTTACAGTTCAGTGCTTCGGTGCTGTTTCTGGCTCATGCAACAATAAGTTCCCACACAGTTTCGGAGGTGATTAATGAAATTCAGAATGGAGTAATGGAGAATTTCGAGAACAGTCTGAGAAGCAACAGACACAGGAAACAGTTCAAGAAATCTTCAAGGAACGCAGCAGCTACTGCTGACAATGCAGTGGGCAGTAATGCAAAAGTTATTAAGGGCTTCCGCAGCATTGATAACAAAGACGATTTCTTTGCTGGAACTGTGAGAACGAGGAAAGACATCGGTGGCAACAACGCAATTTTTTCTGAAAATGGAAATATTGTCGTGGACGGTGGTGCAGAGGTACATCCAATGCAGCTGTGTGAGGTGAGAAAACACAAGAGGAGGAATCTCCTCTCACTGGCTGAACAAGCATTCCAGGGCAAAGTATCCTATGCCATTTTCAGAAGTCGTCTTGACACACTGCTCAGCACCAACAGTGTGAGCTCTTCTGGAACAAACACGTCTCAGGACAGTAATGCAGCAGAGGCAGTGAATACACTGGTATCACAGGTCCAGCAGGGAGTAAAAGGGATAATCATAGGCAAAAATGAGGTAATGTTTATGCTGACAGTTGTGGATGAGCTCACTGTTTTGGTGTGCTCGAAGAGAGACAATAAATACAGGAAATGGTGGCGCCTTATTTGGCACCATGCAAATATTCTTGTTAAGGAAATGTGCGATACATATGATGAAGCTCTACATCTTGAAAATCCGAAACACAACTTCGTAGATAAACGCAGTTTCAATATGATAAACGGTATACAAATGACAAATGTCTTCATGCATTTTGTTTGTAGTATTTACAAGAAGTATAAAGATCACATTGAGGGACTTTTAAATGATACAGAGATACTGAAGACAAATTACATATTTTGTGGAAGATGTAAAAACGCAATGTGATTAATAAAAATAGCATACTTAGTGAATATCATACTGAAAAAGGAAAATACGAAGTACTCTTTTGTTGCAACTGTGTAAATCAACGAATTTTTCTAAAATAATTGTGAAATGTTAGATTACAGTGAACTCAAATTTTATATTAGGCTACTGTATTGATTAGTTCAATTTTTATCCTAGGTATAAGTTTACATCAATTCTGTGCTGCAATTTCTTTGTTCATCATCGTTTTTAGCCATGTTTTGTTCCTTGTGATTTAATACTTATGCTCAATTTAAAAGCCGCCTTTTTTAACCAGTTTTATGAATACATGATTTTCATTGTCATAAGTTGCCCCACATTATGAAAATTTTAGTCTCACTTGTTTTCATTTCTTTGTATAATATTACTATTTATAATGGTCGCTTCTGCTTACTTTGTATGTTTGACTTAATTATGTCATTTGTAATTTACAACAATAAAAATAATTAATTTTTTGATAGTCTCTGAGAGAACGAGAACGAGGCGACTCGCACTGCTTTTTCGTAGAAAAAGCAGTGAATTTTTAGGGCTGTTTAGCAAAGCAAGGTTTATGGACCCTACTTCTTTGACGAAGAAACCGTAACACTACAGCAATATCTTGAAATGCTAGGGAACTGATTATACCCACAACTTTACTCTGACAATTTCATCTATCAGAAAGATTCAGCACCACTGCACTGACACAACGTGAGTAGTTTCCTCCATGCCAGCGCGCCTCAACGTTACGTAGGGCGTACAGGACAGCGAGATCAGGCTTTACACTGGCATCTGCTTTGCCGACGATCAACTTCATATGATCACTCCATTTTAAATCACTCCTAATGCGTACTCCAAGATAATTTATGGAATTAAATGCTTTCAGTTTCCTGACCTGCTATGTTGTAGCTAAATGATAATGAACCTATCTTTCCATGTATTGGCAGCACATTACACTTGTCTACATTAAGATTCAATTGTCATTCCCTGCACCGTGCATCAATTCGCTCCAGATCCTCCTGAATTTTAGTGCAATTTTCCACTGTTAAAACCTCTCGATGCACCATAGCATCATCCGAAAAAAGCCTCAAGCCTCAGTGAACCAATATTATCCACAAGGGTGGGGAACTGTATCGAACGCCTTGCGGAATTCAGGAAACACGGCATGTACCTATGAACCCTTGTCTATGGCCCCCCTGAGTCTCGTGGACGAATTACGCGAGCTGGGTTTCACACAACCGTCTTACTCGAAACCCATGCTGATTCCTACAGAGTAGATTTCTAGTCTCCAGAAAATATATACTCAAACATAATGTTCCAAAATTCTACAACTATTTGACGTTAGAGATACAGGTCTACAGTTCTGCACATCTGTTCGACGTCCCTTCTTGAAAACGGGGACGGCCTGTGCCCTTTTCTCATCCTTAGGAACCCTACGCTCTTCCAGAGACCTACGGTACAACGCTGCAAGAAGGGGGACAAGTTCCTTAGAGTATTCTGTGTAAAATGGAACTGGTACCCCATTAGGTCCTGCGGCCTTTGCTCTTTAGAGCGGATTTTAATGGTTTCTCTATCCCTCTGTCGTCTATATCTATAGCTACCATTTTGTCATATGTGCGACACTCTAGAGAAGGAACTACAGTGGAGTCTACTCTGTGAAACAGCTTTGGTAAGACATTTATTATCTCGGCCTTCAGTCTGTCATCCTCTGTTTCAGTACAATTTTGGTCACAGTGTCTGGACATTTTGTTTTGATCCACTAACCGCATTGACATAAGACCAAAATTTCTTAGGAATTTCTGCAAAGTCAATACATAGAACTTTACTTTCGAATTCATTGAACGCCTCTCGCATAGCCCTCCCCACACTAAATTTCGTTTCGCGTAATTTTTGTTTGCAAGGCTTTGGTTCAAAAGGCTCTCAGCACTATGGGACTTAAGATCTTAAGTCATCAGTCCCCTAGAATTTAAAACTACTTAAACCTAACTAACCAAATGACATCACGCAACACCCAGCCATCACGAGGCACAGGAAGTCCCTGACGCTGCCGGGAATCGAACATGGGAACCCGGGCGTGGGAAGCGAGAACGCTACCGCACGACCACGAGATGCGGGCTGCAAGGCTTTGGCTATGTTTGTTTGCTATGAAGTTCCCTATGCTTCCGCAGCAGTTTCCTACTCGGTTGTTGTACCACGGTGGCTCTTTTCCATCTCTTGCGATCTTGCTTGGTACATACTCATCTAACGCATATTGTACGATGATTAAGAACTGTCTCTCTCTCTCTCTCTCTCTCTCTCTCTCTCTGCATATCTCTCTCTCTCTCTCTCTGCATATCTCTCTCTCTCTCTCTCTGCATATCTCTCTCTCTCTCTCTCTGCATATCTCTCTCTCTCTCTCTCTGCATATCTCTCTCTCTCTCTCTCTGCATATCTCTCTCTCTCTCTGCATATCTCTCTCTCTCTCTCTCTCTCCTGCATATCTCTCTCTCTCTCTCTGCATATCTCTCTCTCTCTCTCTCTGCATATCTCTCTCTCTCTCTCTGCATATCTCTCTCTCTCTCTCTCTGCATATCTCTCTCTCTCTCTCTCTTGCATATCTCTCTCTCTCTCTCTGCATATCTCTCTCTCTCTCTCTGCATATCTCTCTCTCTCTCTCTGCATATCTCTCTCTCTCTCTCTGCATATCTCTTCTCTCTCTCTCTCTCTCTCTCTCTGCATATCTCTCTCTCTCTCTCTCTCTCTCTGCATATCTCTCTCTCTCTCTCTCTCTCTCTCTCTCTGCATATCTCTCTCTCTCTCTCTCTCTCTCTCTCTCTGCATATCTCTCTCTCTCTCTCTCTCTCTCTCTCTCTCTGCATATCTCTCTCTGCATATCTCTCTCTCTCTCTCTCTCTCTCTGCATATATCTCTCTCTCTCTCTCTCTCTCTCTCTCTGCATATCTCTCTCTCTCTCTCTCTCTCTCTGCATATCTCTCTCTCTCTCTCTCTCTCTCTGCATATCTCTCTCTCTCTCTCTCTCTCTGCATATCTCTCTCTCTCGTCTCTCTCTCTCTCTGCATATCTCTCTCTCTCTCTCTCTCTCTGCATATCTCTCTCTCTCTCTCTCTCTCTCTGCATATCTCTCTCTCTCTCTCTCTCTCTCTGCATATCTCTCTCTCTCTCTTCTCCTCTCTCTCTCTGCATATCTTCTCTCTCATCTCTCTCTCTCTCTCTCATCTGTCTCGCGTGTGT
>NW_026062479.1:0-27258 GCF_023897955.1 Schistocerca gregaria
ACACTAGATCGCGTGTTAAGCTGGCGCCCTTTATCAAGAAGTACCTCAAGTCGGCCGTCGTGGCTGGCGAGCTGGTGCAGACGAAGGGGAAGGGCGCGTCGGGCTCTTTCAAGCTTGCCGGCGCCGGCGGCGGGGCGGCCGAGGGCGGCAAGGCTCGTGGTGGCGGCGGTGGTGCGAAGAAGAAGCGCGCCGCTCCGGCCAGCAAGGAGAAGAAGGGGGCCCGTGCGGCCGGCGCAAAGAAGGCTGGCGGCGTGAAGGCGGCGACCGGTCGGAAGGCGGGCGCCGCCAAGAAGGCGTCTGCGGCGTCGGCCGCTCCCGCGGGTGCGAAGAAGGCGGCTGCGGCCAAGCCGGCCAAGGCCAAGTCGCCGTCGAAGGCGAAGAAGGCCGCCAAGGTTCCGACGAAGAAGCCGAAGGCGCCGCGCCCGAAGAAGGCGACGGCGACGCCGTCTAAGGCGAAGGCTTCGCCCAAGAAGAAGAAGTAAAAAGGGCAGGGAAGGGTTGGCGGTTGACACCGTCGCCTGGTGGCCGGCGCGCAACCAGAGGCTGTCGCGCGGTCCCGGACAAAAACAAAAACGGCCCTTCTCAGGGCCATCAAAGCACGTCGGGAAGGTGTTGATTGTCGTGTCGTGTCGTGGTCGGTCGGTTGCCTTGTTGTCTGTCTGTCTTGCTTGCTGGCGTTTGTTTGTTTCATGTGTGGATGGTGGTTGGATTGTGGGGTCGTTGGCGGGCGTGGGCGGCGGCGCCGCGGTTGGTGTTACATAAAGTGTATTTTACTTTTATTATTTCTACCTATTTATTTTGCGCCGCGTTTGTTTGTTTGTCTTGGTGGTGGTTTTGGAATAGTCTTTTTTGGCTTTGCTTTCCGGGCGTCACGTTTTGTGCCGTGGCCTGTGTGGGTGGCGCTATTGACGCTTGCGACTTGGCTCGGCCGGTGCGGTGCTTTTTTTTTTCTTTTGGAAACGGCGGCGCCGGGCCGGGCCGGGGGTGGGACGACTGGACTGGAGAGTGAGTGGGGAACTAGTCGTTGCGACCGACAAAGTTTTGCTCGCGACGGAGAGACGTTAGTGGCCCTGAAAAGGGCCGTTTTGTTTGTTTGGCGGTGTGCGGGTTTAGGCGCGCTCGCCGCGGATGCGGCGCGCGAGCTGGATGTCCTTGGGCATGATGGTGACTCGCTTGGCGTGGATTGCGCACAGGTTGGTGTCTTCGAAGACGAGGTAGGCCTCGCTGGCCTCCTGCAGGGCCATGACTGCGGAGCTCTGGAAGCGCAGGTCGGTCTTGAAGTCCTGGGCGATCTCGCGCACTAGGCGCTGGAATGGCAGCTTGCGGATGAGCAGCTCTGTGCTCTTCTGGTAGCGCCTGATTTCTCGCAGGGCGACGGTGCCCGGCCTGTAGCGGTGGGGCTTCTTGACGCCGCCGGTGGCGGGCGCGCTCTTCCTCGCCGCCTTGGTGGCGAGCTGTTTGCGCGGCGCCTTTCCGCCGGTGGACTTGCGGGCCGTTTGCTTTGTCCGGGCCATGGCTACTGCGGATGCGGATGCGGATGCGGCGTGGAGGATATGCGTGCGCGACGGCGTCCGGTGCTGCCTTGACAACGGGCCCGCGCGCCCCGGGTGCTGCGCTTATATGCCCTCGGTGCGCGGTGGTGGGGGGAGGGGAGGGCGGGCCGCGGGGCCCCAGAGTCTATATAGGGGGGCGGCGCGCGCGCTGGGCGCCACAACCGTAGCCGACTCGCTAGCGCCGGGTGAGGAGCTTGCCTTGCTTTCTGTTTTTTATATTATTGTGGTTGAGACGCTTGAAGAAGAAGAATGACAGGCCGCGGCAAGGGAGGAAAGGGGCTCGGCAAGGGTGGCGCCAAGCGGCACCGCAAGGTGTTGCGCGACAACATCCAGGGCATCACGAAGCCCGCGATCCGCCGCCTGGCGCGCAGGGGCGGCGTGAAGCGCATCTCTGGTCTGATCTACGAGGAGACGCGCGGAGTGCTGAAGGTGTTCCTGGAGAACGTGATCCGCGACGCGGTGACGTACACTGAGCACGCCAAGCGCAAGACTGTGACGGCCATGGACGTGGTGTACGCCCTGAAGAGGCAGGGGCGCACCCTGTACGGTTTCGGCGGTTAGGCGGTGTGAGACCGAAGGAAGGAAAGAGAGATAGATTGAAAAACGGCCCTTTTCAGGGCCACCACAGTGTTCGGAAGTTGAAAAGTGCGAAAGAGTCTGTGTTGCTGGTTTTTCTTTTCCTTTTTAGTCTACTTGGCCTTTTAGTTTTGTTTGGAGTTTTTTTTGACGTGGTGTGCGGTGCGGTTGGGAGGGAAGGAAGCGTGCCCTTGCGTTGTGTGAGCTCCTTCCTTCCTTCCTTCCCCTCCCTCTTTGCTTGTATGCTTCTTGTCGGTGGATGGGCTGTGTGTTGCGGCGCGGCTGAGCGCCGAGGGGTTATTTTTGAGGTGTGTTGTTGTGCGCCACGTGTGCTGGTTAATGGTCGCGAGACTGTGCGTGCGTGGAGTTGAGTGGAGGAGGTGGCCAAGTACGTGTGTACAAGATGGCGGCGCCTGTGTGTGTAAGAAGGAAAAAAAAACCGTACACAGAGGAGAGAGAGAGAGAGAGAGACGAGAGAGAGAGAGAGAAAAGTGGTGCGACGAACGACTGGAATTCTGCTTTGGACGTAGGTTTGTGTGGTGGCCCTGAAAAGGGCCGATTGTGTTTTGTTTTTTGAGCCGAGGCGGCAAATGGCGCGCTGCGTGCCAAGGGAGCACGCGGCGGTTGCCGATTGCGCTGTCTCTCTTTTAGGCCTTCTTCTCGGTCTTCTTTGGCAGCAGGACGGCCTGGATGTTGGGCAGGACACCTCCCTGTGCGATGGTGACGCCCGACAAGAGCTTGTTGAGCTCCTCGTCGTTGCGTATGGCGAGCTGCAGGTGGCGCGGGATGATGCGCGTCTTCTTGTTGTCGCGGGCCGCGTTTCCGGCCAGCTCGAGCACCTCAGCCGCGAGGTACTCCATGACGGCGGCGAGGTAGACGGGCGCCCCGGCGCCGACGCGCTCGGCGTAGTTTCCCTTGCGCAGGAGGCGGTGGATTCTGCCGACCGGGAACTGGAGCCCAGCCCTGCTTGAGCGGGACTTTGACTTGCCCTTGACTTTGCCTCCCTTTCCGCGTCCGGACATGGCGATGGGCTAGTTTGGAAAGAAGCGAGAAAGAAAAAGCACAACGCCCCAAACGGTGCGAGCCGCAGCGAGTCGAGCAGCGGAGTGCGTGCCGGCGCCGGCGGGGTGGGGGTCCTTTATGGGCTCGGGTGCGGCGGCCGGTTGCGCGCGCGCCCCATTGGTCGGCGGCCGCAGCAGGGCGAGCTGGTAAAGGTGCGGCGGCGGCGTGCGGCGGGTGCCACTGTGTGGGGAGACGCTGACTGGAGCGGAGCGCCTGACTGACTGACTGACTGCGCGTGCCTGCCTGCCTGCCTGCCTGCCTGCCTGTTTGTTCGTGATGCCGCCCAAGACTAGCGGGAAAGCCGCCAAGAAGGCTGGCAAGGCGCAGAAGAACATTTCGAAGGGCGACAAGAAGAAGAAGCGCAAGAGGAAGGAGAGCTATGCCATCTACATCTACAAGGTGCTGAAGCAGGTGCACCCTGACACGGGCATCTCTTCGAAGGCGATGAGCATCATGAACAGCTTCGTGAACGACATTTTCGAGCGCATTGCGGCCGAGGCTTCTCGCCTGGCGCACTACAACAAGCGCTCGACCATCACGTCCCGCGAGATCCAGACCGCTGTGCGGCTCTTGCTGCCTGGCGAGCTGGCCAAGCACGCGGTGAGCGAGGGCACGAAGGCGGTGACCAAGTACACGAGCTCCAAGTAAGGAGGTGGCTCTTGGAAATAGGAGGCTCGTCCGCGGCGCGGCGAAGAAAAGAAAAAACGGCCCTTTTCAGGGCCACCAAAATGCCTTTGCGGGAAGGGCGGAATTGTTGTTGTTGTTGTTGTTGTTGTTGTGAGCGGGTGGACGGGCGGCACAGCTGTAGCTGTAGCTTGTGGTGTGGTGTGGTGCGGCGCCGGCGCCTTTGGTTTTGGTGTGACGTTGGGATACGCACTTTAGGCCACAGCCGGGTCGTGGGCGTGGGTGTTTCGAGACGTGTTGGTGTTAGGGGGGCGGATCGCTGGAGTTGGCTTGTTTGATATATATATTTTTTTTTTTTTTTGTCCCCTTTGTATGGTATGGCCGGAGGTGTGGAACGGAAAGCAAACCGCGATTGTCGGATGTCACACCGTTGGTGGCGAGGGTGAGAAACACGTTGCCGCCTACAGCTGCTTCTACGCCGAGCGGGTGGGTTAAGTTAGTAGTTGGTTGGTTGGGCGACGTAAAAGTGGAGCGTGGAGGTGTGTGTGAACGTGAGGAGACACGCATTGCATTGTATTTGTACGCGCGAGGTGAGTTAGGAGACCACGCGCCACGACGTACGGTGCCCTCTTTCGACCTGACGTCTGACGTCTGGAGGCGGTGTCGTCATTCTGGATGTACGTGTATTTTCCGCTCAGTTGAGTGAGGTGACGCGAGACGACGGCGTCGGTGGTGTTTTTGTTTTGTTGTTGGCGCCCCGGGGATGAAGAGGGGCACCCGACGGTAACGAGAGGTTGCACTTTGTGATCGGTCGAATGTCCGGGGAGCGAGGAATAGGGTGGGGGGTTGAAAAGAAACGCCAGTGTAGGGCAACGGGACGGTGAACGTTCCCGTGGTGTCGGAGGTGTGCAGTGGGGGGGAGGAAAAAAAAAAGCGCGTAACGGCGCGGCTGCCGTGGTGGAAACGTTCTCTCCAACTGTGGTGGTGTCCCCTGTGTGTTTTGTTGTTCTCTATATCGTGTGTCCCCTCGCACAAGACGCTCTCTGGGCGGGTTTGATTCATTCATTTTTGCATAGTCACGTAGCGTAGAATGGAATGCGCAAGAGTTGAGTGAGACTGGCGACGGTATATGGTCTGAGCAGCGTCAGCTGCACTGCACTCCCCGGAAAAGAATCTTGGATGCCGTGCTAACTGAAATTTGGTGGACGGGGTTCTCAAGGCTGTTTTGCTATTTTCTTGTTTGTTTGTCTCTAGTTAAGATGGTGAAATGACGTCGAAGAAGCAGTATTGCAAATACTGTTATGGAAATGCCCTAGTTTGATGAAAGGAAATGTGTGTTGAATATACAGGATGGTAAAGACCAAGTGCGTTGAAAGAAACGTTGTGAAGGAACGAACGTTCCCTGAATTGGTTTCTTTTTGTTCCCGAGTTGTGTACAATGGACGACGGTTGTGCCATATCGCAGCATTGCATCATCCCCAGGTTTGATTTCAATTGAGCGATAAAAAAAGGAAAAAGAGAAGAACAAGAACACTATCGAAATGGTCTATGGTGTGTGACCCACAATTGTTGTCTTTAAATCACTTACCCAACCATGTCGTAAAAATATTTTTTTTTTTTTTTTTTTTTTTACAGTGGCTGCCGAATGACCTAGATGTAACAGAGAGAGAGAGAAACACATGGCGTGTCAGATGTTTGTTTTCTTTTCCCCCCCCCCCCCCTCTCGTCAAGTGGCAAATGCGAACACCGTCAGCTGTAATTGACGATCGACACTAGTATGGCGCGAAAAGGGGGTGCGACCTGTGCAGTTGTGGGTGAAACTTTGGGTGATGGGCTGTCATGCGGCATCGCGTGCGTTCATTACCCCTCGGCGGCGGCGGCGGCGGCGGCGGCGGCGCCGCAGCTCCGTCCAGCTCGCGCTCTCGGAAACAACCCTCTCGTAATGCCGCGTCTCCTCCGTCACTGCAATTTTCAAAGGGAAACCTGTGTGGCCGGTGGGGGTGTGTCAACCGTTGGCCCTCAAGCTCCGCCGACAAAAAGTGTTGAGTGTATCCAGTGTGAGAGAGGTTGACGCTTTTCGTGGTGTGTGTGTGTGTGTGTGTGTGTGTGTGTGGCAATGTTTTGAAAAGTTTGCAACGTACGTTAAGAAGTGTTGACGCTGAAACTTGCGGGCTGTGTGGCCCTGGTGGTTGGCTGGCTGGAGACGCGGGCGTGTCCAGTCGGTCGGTTGTTGTGGCTGAAAGGTACGTATACGGTTCCGCCGTCCCGTCGGAACTGCGTCTGTCTGGAAGGTATGACGTGACGTGCAGTTTTTATTAGGTCAGCCCTTGTTGTGTATTGTTCCATTTGTTGCTCACTCGTCACCCGTATTTGGTGTGGCGATGTATGTGGACGTACTGCTGGATCAGTGTCAGGGTTTCCGTGGGAGGTGTTGGTTGGGTTGGATTTGCCTGACACGGCTGAGTCCGCAATTGGCCTGCCGTTCGTTGATGCGATATGTGGGTTCTGAGGAAGAATGTGTACGAGATAGTTGCCCCTGCCCTGCCCTTTCTTTCGCGTTCGTGTGTGCCCCCCTTGTTGTGTAGTGTGGGTTGAACATGGTTCTTTACCGAGTGGGGGGGAATGGGATGGACGGATCCGTTGCTGTTGCTGTCACCGTCAAGACAACGCACGCACGCACGCACGCACCCCTGTCCTACGAGAAGGTGTGTCAACCGGGGTTTCGGTAGTCGTGTGTGTAGGGGACGGGGAGAAGCAAAGTGGAGAGTGCGGCACGGGCAGAGAGTGGAATTGGGGCGCGTTGATGTTGGGAAACATGCCCCAAGGGTTGCGGGATGATGTGGCGGTGAGAGCGGGGGGCGGGGGAGAAAAGAAAAGCGAAAAAGAACTAAGGAAGAGGAGGAGGCGTGCGTGTGCGCAGTGGCGGGGCCCCAAAGACCTGTCGTGTGGTGTCGGCCGAACGCGAGCGCGAACGCGAACGCGAACGCGTGTGCGGGGCAGCGTCGGCACGGAGAAGCGAGGAGGAGAGAGAGAGAGAGAGCTGGTCTGATGGGTATTTTTTACCCCCTGTACTCGAAGGACCGGATCTGTCCTTGATCCCTGCCTTCTGTCTGATTATGTTGGGTAACAAAATGATGGGATGATAGGGTCTCTTGGGTGTGTGTAGATGTTTGTTTGTTTGAGTGAGTGTTATGGTGTTTGTATTTTATTTTTGTTTATCATGGTATGTTGTAGTTTGTGGTGTTTTGTCGTGATGGGAAATGTCGTTCTTGGGTCGGGTGGATTTTGGTCCCAGATTTCTGATGAGTGGGTGGTTCGAATCCGTGGTTTGGTGGAAAAAAAACAAAAAAAAAAAAAAAAAAAACTTTATGGATTTTTCTTTGGATGATTTCCGGGATTTTGATTGAGTATGTTATGGTTTGTGTATATGTCTCGGTTTGTCTGGTACCGGCCGGCATCAGCAGTAATTCTGAAGTATTTGTTCTGCACCCTTTTTTACTCTTGTTATGTTTGGTGTCTGCGGCCATTGACGAGATTTTTCAGAGCCGTAAGTGATGGCTGGTTCCTATGACGGTTTTGAAGATTTTCTTTTTGGCGCGCATATTTATTCTGTTTCCTTTGATGATTGGGTACAGTCTGAATATTGCTGCTGCAGCCTTGTTACAAACGTGTGTAACATGGTCTCTAAATGTCAACCTCTTGTCCAGCTTGATGCCTAGATACTTTATTGTGCCTGACCATGGAAGATTGTTATTTCTGAGGCGTATATGCAGGTTAGGAGGTATTCTTTTTGAATGTGAATCGTATTGTATTGCTTGGGTTTTCTCCGCGTTTATTGTTTTTTTGGTTAGCCCATTTCTGGATGGATTGTAGGTGTTGCTCTATTTTTGTGACTCTATATTGCAGGTTAGAACTGCTGCGGTAGACTGCAGTGTCGTCTGCAAATAGTGACAAGTGTCCTCCCAGCTGTTTGTTTGTGTATATTGAGTAGAGAATGGGCCCCAGCACTGAGCCTTGCGGGACTCCAGCCTCTATGGATCTAGTGTTACTTGCCGCTCCTGGTACATGGACATAGAATGCTCTGTTGCGGAGAAAAGAAGCAATAATGTGGATGGGGCAGTTGTACTGGTGGAGCTTGTAGATAAGGCGTTATCCGAATGCTTTTCCAATGTCAAGCAGGACTGCTCCAGTACTGTGTCTAATGTTTCTGGCCTGACATATGTGCTCGACTAGTCTGGTCACCTGGTGGGTGGTGCTGTGTTCTTCGCGGAATCGGAATTGTTGTGGGATGATTATGTTGTTATCCTTTAAGAATTGAATTTCTTCAGTTCAGTTTGAATGAGCTTTCCGAGAACCTTTCCAAGGAAGTTGGCCTATAGTTTTGCGGAAATAATAAGTCCTTGTTTGGCTTTGGTAATGTGATGACTCGGGCCTGTTTCCAAGTAGTTTAGTCTGAAGCAAGCATTATATATTGATGTTAGATAGATAATTGATAGTTGCTGGAGGTAGGTGATGTAGTAGTTGCGGTTTGATGGAATCTGGGCCTGATGCCTTCTTAGGATGTGTGTATGTTTGTGATGTGATAAGATACGGGGTTTCTGCGTTTATTGGATTGTGAAAGATGTTCTGATCGGGGCACTTAGGATGCGGTTTTACCCTTCTGAGTACCATTTCCTGGTGGTCATCAGTTTCGTCATCTACCGCTTCTGGTGCTTGGAATTGCCTTTCTAGTGAATCCGCCAGTGCTTCAGCTCGGTCTGTGGGGTCGTTCCTTCCCCATGTAGATGTAGATGTTTCGTGTCTAGTTTACGAGTTTTAAGAAATTTCCAGAATTTTTCCTGGTCCCTTCCTGCTTCTCGTAACGTTTCCTCCCACGCCTCGCTACGGTGGTTTTCGGAGCTCTCTTTTTGATCCTCCCGGCCAATTGCTCTGATTTTCGTCGGTCGGCTGGGTCCCTGTAGTTTTGCCATCTCTTTCTGGCGCGCGCGGGCTGCGGTTGGCGCCTTTGGTGGCAACGGCCGGGGCAAGCAGCGGTGTGTGGTGTGGTGCGGGGCGGGCAGGGGCAGTGGTGGTTGACGGATGGCCTGGGGGCCGAAAAACGGGCCGGCCGGCGGACGGCGGACGGCGGACGGCGGACGGATGTTGAGAGAGGCGGCGCGCACGCGTCTCGCGCGGACACAGGCGCCACAGCGTTGATGATTGGAAGGAGGTGCGGTGCGGGGATGGGCCCAGGAAAAAAGACGGTCGTGGCCCCTGTCTTGGGTGCGTGTCGACGTCAGCACCGTCGGTGTGGTGTGGTGTGGTGTGGTGTGGTGTGGTGTGGTGTGGGCAGGGAGGGGGGAAAAGCGGGCTGCGGGCTGCGGGCTGCGGGCTGCGGAGGGAATGGTGGTGGGGAGTAGGCACACATGTGGGCGGGCGCAAAATCGGCCGGTGCCCGTAAACCGCGGCGGGATATTGGGTGGAAAAGAGGGAAATTGTAGAAAGGAAAACAAGCGGAGGGGGCGAATGTGGTGGGGTGGGGGGACGGGCGGGGGCGAGGCGACAGCTTGCTTTTTCTTTTTCATTTTATTTTATTTTGTTGTAGTGTTTTTGTTTTTTTTTGTTTTTTTGCGTGTGTGTGGCCTTGGAGAGGCTGGTCTTGTCTGGCTTACGCTTTGGGTGCGTGTGTTGGTACTTTTTCGTTTTTTCTTGTTCTGCAGAGCAGGGGCGGGGCGGTGGGAACGGCTGGCTGGCTGTGCCCAGAGGAGGAGGAGACGCTGGCGGCGGGCCCGGCTCCTGGGGCTGCTGTTGCATGCGCTGTGCAAAGAAAGGAAGAGTGGGTTTGTTTGGCTGGTGAAGTGCATTATTTAAGTGTGGGCTTGCCGGCCTGGCTCCGATGCGCAGGTAGATAGATGCCGGCGGCGACCGCAGGCAGGCGCGTTGTGTGTACAGAGGGACGAGCCATGTGTTTTGCAAGCAGGACGTGGCGTGCCGAGTGGAGAGGAGGCGGCGGCTCGGCTCGGTTCGGCCCGGTCCGGCGGTGCCGCGCTGTTGTCGCGGACGTGAGCGCCCCCTGGCGGGCGGGTGGTTGGCGGCGGCGTGGTGGACGCGTGTGGCAGTTGTGTGCACGGGTTGCTTGGGCGAGTGAGCAGTGGCTGGCGGTGTTGGCGCGTCGTCGGGGAGGTATGTGTTGCGGCCGCGTCTGCTGCGCGCTGCGTCGTTGTGTCGACTGTGTGTGGGCGTGGGCACGTGTGCTCTGGCGAGGGCGTCGTAAAAAAGTGGGTCGCGGTGTGCGTGCGTAGCCCGTGATGATGTATTGTGCGTCGCGTCGTTGTGTGCGAAACGGATGCCGAGAGGTGTGTGGTGAGTGCGAAGCGCGAATGTGCGGCGTTTGGCGGTTTCGGTGTGTTTTCTGTTTTTGCGGCGTGAGAGTGGGGCTGGCTGGCTGGCTGGCTGGCTGTTTGTTGTTGGTGTTGCCTTGTGTGTGTAGGTTGATGGCGCGACGCGGAGGGGACGCCGTTTGCTGCGTGCCTTGCCTCGCGTGTGTTGGCGCGCCGTGCATGTGTTTGGGTCGTGGGGGCGGTGTTTTTGTTTGTATTTGGATTTTCATTTTTTGGCGTGTTGTGTCGTGTATGGCAAGGGCGAGAGGAGTAGTGCGGTAGTGTCGTTGCGGCACGGGCGTCTGGTGGGGCTGTGCGTCGTGGCGGGGAAGGTGTGTAGGTTGCGGCGATGCGGCGAGCCCAGCCCGTCGTTTGACGGTGTGCCGGGTGAGTTGCGCTGCGAATCGAGTGTGGCGGGAAGGGAGCTGCGTGGCGCCTGCGTCCGTTGGCAGCAGGGGCTGTGCCTTTTGAGAGTTTGTTTGATTTCGGGACGACGACGACGACGACTGGTTGGTTGGTGGGTGGGGTGGCGTGCACGTTTGTCGTACTGGGCGAGTCGATTGCCTGCCGGCTGGCGAAAGGTGCGCCGCCGCCCGTCTCTCGCGCTCTGTGTTGTTTTTTTTTTTTTCTGTGTGTGTCGGCTGCGTTTTTGTTTGCGGTGCGCGCGAAGACGGTGGTGCCGAAAGTGTGCCGGCGTGGCGTTGCGACCGCGACGAGCCGCGGGCGCGCCATTTGGCTGGTGTTGCGTGAAGAGCGGCTGTGTACGGGTAGTGGCTGTAGCCGTACGTGTACGTGCACGTGCATCCGGCCCGGCCGCCAGCCCAGCCCAGCCCAGCCCAGCCCAGCCCAGCCCAGCCCAGCCGAGTCGGGTGAGCGGAGGCCGACACGTGGTGGTGCTGTGCTCTCTCGGCTCGGGGGGGTTTGTGTGTGTGTGTGTGTGTGTGCGTGCGTGCGTGTGTGTCTCGTTCGCTCTCCGGAATCTGCTCGTTCTGCTGATCCCCGCCTGTCGGCGTCGTTTATTTTTACTTATTTATTTTTTACCTGTTGTTTGTTTTTCGACGTCGTCTTGCAGTTTTGTCCTTTGCGGCGTGCCGACGACCCGCCGCGCGACCTTATGAAACCCCAAAGCGTGGCGTGGCGTGGCGTGGCGTGGCCGAGCCGCAGCAGCTAAGGGGGTGCGGCCGCCTCGACGCCTTAACCTCCTAAACTTCTTTAAGCCGTTAACGCAGCCACCTAAACTAACGTAACCTAACGTAAGCCCTTAGGCCAACCCCCAAGTCGCCTTAACCTAACGTACGTGACCGCAACCTTAGCTTAACGCCTACGTTAAGACGTGACGTCACGTCAACGCTTAACCTAACCCTGACGCCTTCTTAGCCTAACCTGACGTAACCTAAGGTAAGGTAACCGTTGAAAGAAAGAAACCACCTTTGTTTTGACGTTGAGGCGTGTAAGGTCGGCTGTGAGGGCAGATTCGGTGTGTCTGTAGTTGGGGCTGGCTGGTAATTTATTTTGTTTGTTTGTTTATCGTTGTCTTGTTTTCGCCTGTGGCGGGGGGGTTGGCGCTCCGTCGGCCGGTGCCATGTTGCGCAGGCGGCGATCGTAAAAAAGTAGAAAAAAAAAAAGAAAAAAGAAAAAAAAAATGTGTTGGAAGGGCTGTGGGTGTTGGCGGGCGAGGCGAGAGGAGGAGGACGGCCCGCGGCCGTGGCCCGACGGCTGCGGGCCGATCGGGAAAACGGCGGAAGGCGATGGGGCGGCGGAGGTGCGTTTGTGCACGGCCGTCATCGCCGCACGACTCGGCTCGTGTGGCTGTGGCGCCGGCCGCGGTGGCCGGGCTGCCGCGGCGACGGTGTGGGAGTTTTGACGAAGGTTTGGCCATTGTGGCGGGTTGTCGGCTGGGGCTGTGGGGGCGGCATTTGGGCGGGGGCGGCGATTCTCGGCGGGCCGACCCAGGCTGTGGCGCGCGGTGGCTGCAGTTTGGCCGTGGTTTGCGGCGCCGCCGCGGCGACTGGTTGGCGACCGTGGTGTCGGTGTGTGTAGCCCCATCCTCGGTGGTTTGAATGGCGCGGGTGGTTGCGGCGCAGGTTGGGGGCTGCTCCGCGCAGGCTGTCGGACGTTGGGCGGTAGCAAGCGCCGGTCCGCATCATCAGAGTGTCTTCAACTTAGGAAATGTAGTGTTTACCAATTAGGCATTTACTACTAACCGCAGATTTATATAAGGAAAGAAGGGACATCACTTTCATTCATATGTCAGCATGTAGGCGGTGGAGAAATCGGAATTACAAGAAGAGGGCTATACTGTGCACCTTAGCGAGTAAGTATAGCACTGGGCCGCTTATAGCGGTCTCTGTCATCAGACGGGGCACCGAGGCCCCGGATGAGTGGATTTGCAGAGTCCCCAGCAGAACGATAAAGAAGTCTGGCCTGGCGTTGAAAACGAGCCAGAACATATTCTTCTTGAGCTGCCTCGTGGAGAAAGCGAGATGGGAACGTGGCAGGAACGTGAAAGATACGGCGGAGGGCCTTGTTTTGTAGCTGCTGAAGGCGATGAATATGCTTAGTCGCGGCGTTGCCCCAGACAGCGCTGGCATAATCCATCACAGGGCGGATAAAGAGACGGTAGACGAGAAGCCCGTTCCTCACGGAGAGAGCAGAACGTTCATTGAGGAGGGGGTACAAGGCCCCCAGACGTTGGTGCACTTTAAGGCGGACAGCCGCTGCCTGCCGTTGCCACGTCAGTTGACGGTCCATAATGACCCCCAGGTAGGTGGCGGCGTCGGTCCACTCAATGTCCACACCAAACAGGCGGATCGGCTGGACTTGCGGCGAGCGTCGTCTGGTGAAAATGACGGCCTGGCTCTTGAGGGCATTAAAGGAGACTCGCCATCTCGTCGCCCACGTCTCGAGGTCAGAGCATGCATCCTGCAACCGACGGCGGAGAGCTGCTGGCCAGCGGCTACGTGTGTAGAGAAGGGTGTCGTCAGCGTACAGGGCCCTCTCGACGCGGGGAGACCGAGGGAGGTCCGACGTGTAGATGGAATACAACGTGGGGCCCAGGACAGAGCCCTGCGGAACGCCAGCCGTTATCAGCCGAGTCGAGGACAGGGCGTCGCCTATCCGCACCCGAAAACGGCGTCCCTGCAAGTAAGAGGCGAGGAGATGGACGATCTTCTTCGGGAAGCCCAAGTCCTTGAGTTTATACAGCAGCCCGCAATGCCACACACTATCAAACGCCTTCGAGACATCCAAGAAGATGGCGCCACAGAACTCCCTATTGTTGAAGCCGAGGGTAAGTTCCTCCACCACACGGATCAACTGGTGGCAGGTGGAATGCCCCTTCCGAAAGCCAAACTGTTCAGGCGGAAGAATGCGTCGGTGGTCCAGGAAGTCCCGTAAGCGGCGCAGCAGAAGCCTCTCGAAGACTTTGCTGAGGTGAGGCAGCAGGCTGATAGGCCTGTAGTTGCGAGGATCCTGACGGGGTTTACCCGGTTTAGGAACAGCCACAACAATCGCACGCCGCCAAGCTGTTGGGTAAGTGGACGTCCGGATGATGCTGGTGAAGATAGTGGCCAGTATCACGAAAGCGATGTGCGGCAACTCCTTCAGGACCCTCACAGGAACGTCGTCAGCACCCGGCGCCTTGGTCGACGATAAGGCAGCAACGGTGGACTTGATTTCCGCCGGAGTGATGGGAACGAGCAAATCGTCCTCCTCGCCAGTGTCTTCCGCCAAGTACGTGGCCATAGCCCCCTCCACGTGGTGAACATGCTGCAGATCGATGGGGTCATCGATGGGGCGAAAGTTTGCCTCAAAGACGTCGGCCAACGCGTTGGCCTTGTCTAAAGGTGCATAAGCGACGCCGGCAGGAACGTCCAGAGGAGGAACGGAGGTCTTCCGTTTGGTGAAAAACCTGACAGCGTCCCAGGAGTGGGCATCCGGTGTGAAGGAGGATAGCTGCGACGCCCATTGACGATTCTTATGTTCAATGATGGCGGACTTGATGGTCCGGCGGAGAAAGTTGACATGCCGCTTCAGGTGAGGGTCCCGTGTAAGCCGCCAGTCCTTGAACAGCCGATTTCGCTCACGGATGAGATCGAGGATGTCCGGCGGAAGACCAGGCCGTGGCGGTGGAGATCGTCGAGGGCGCGGCGTGGAAGAATCCAAAGCATTCCCCACAGCGGCGGTGAATTCATCAACCGCCCAGTCCACGTCGCGAGCGTCGTCCTCAGGGTGAAGATGAACAGAATTCGTGAGGCGGGCACGGAAACGGTCCCAGTCCGTCCTCTTGAGGTCCCGACGAGCAGGCTGTGACGATGGGGTAACAGCAAGCCTGAAGAGGACAGGGACGGGTAGCAAGCGCGGGAGGCGCGGCGCGGCGGCGCGGCGGCGCGCCGAGTGGCGGCCGCTCTCTCGGCCGTCCGCGCCCGCCCGCGACACTGGCTGGGCCAGGCGCGTGCGCGGCTATTCTCTGCTGCGCGCCCCTCGCTGTTGTGCGTCGTCGAAGGAGAGAAGGAAGCGAAAGCAAGGGGAAAAAAAGAAAAGAGAACAGGCAAAAGATGGCAGACCAGGCGGCTACGAACGAGACTGCCGCGGCACCCGCCGCCACCGGCACTACGAAGAAGGCCAAGTCTGCGTCGTCTGCGAAGAAGCCGCGCGCCAAGCCTGCGCACCCGCGCACCTCTGAGATGGTGACGGCCGCCATCAAGAGTCTGAAGGAGCGCGGCGGGTCGTCGCTGCAGGCGATCAAGAAGTACATTGCCGCGCACTACAAGCTGGACGCGGAGAAGCTGGCGCCCTTTATCAAGAAGTACCTCAAGTCGGCCGTCGTGGCTGGCGAGCTGGTGCAGACGAAGGGGAAGGGCGCGTCGGGCTCTTTCAAGCTTGCCGGCGCCGGCGGCGGGGCGGCCGAGGGCGGCAAGGCTCGTGGTGGCGGCGGTGGTGCGAAGAAGAAGCGCGCCGCTCCGGCCAGCAAGGAGAAGAAGGGGGCCCGTGCGGCCGGCGCAAAGAAGGCTGGCGGCGTGAAGGCGGCGACCGGTCGGAAGGCGGGCGCCGCCAAGAAGGCGTCTGCGGCGTCGGCCGCTCCCGCGGGTGCGAAGAAGGCGGCTGCGGCCAAGCCGGCCAAGGCCAAGTCGCCGTCGAAGGCGAAGAAGGCCGCCAAGGTTCCGACGAAGAAGCCGAAGGCGCCGCGCCCGAAGAAGGCGACGGCGACGCCGTCTAAGGCGAAGGCTTCGCCCAAGAAGAAGAAGTAAAAAGGGCAGGGAAGGGTTGGCGGTTGACACCGTCGCCTGGTGGCCGGCGCGCAACCAGAGGCTGTCGCGCGGTCCCGGACAAAAACAAAAACGGCCCTTCTCAGGGCCATCAAAGCACGTCGGGAAGGTGTTGATTGTCGTGTCGTGTCGTGGTCGGTCGGTTGCCTTGTTGTCTGTCTGTCTTGCTTGCTGGCGTTTGTTTGTTTCATGTGTGGATGGTGGTTGGATTGTGGGGTCGTTGGCGGGCGTGGGCGGCGGCGCCGCGGTTGGTGTTACATAAAGTGTATTTTACTTTTATTATTTCTACCTATTTATTTTGCGCCGCGTTTGTTTGTTTGTCTTGGTGGTGGTTTTGGAATAGTCTTTTTTGGCTTTGCTTTCCGGGCGTCACGTTTTGTGCCGTGGCCTGTGTGGGTGGCGCTATTGACGCTTGCGACTTGGCTCGGCCGGTGCGGTGCTTTTTTTTTTCTTTTGGAAACGGCGGCGCCGGGCCGGGCCGGGGGTGGGACGACTGGACTGGAGAGTGAGTGGGGAACTAGTCGTTGCGACCGACAAAGTTTTGCTCGCGACGGAGAGACGTTAGTGGCCCTGAAAAGGGCCGTTTTGTTTGTTTGGCGGTGTGCGGGTTTAGGCGCGCTCGCCGCGGATGCGGCGCGCGAGCTGGATGTCCTTGGGCATGATGGTGACTCGCTTGGCGTGGATTGCGCACAGGTTGGTGTCTTCGAAGAGGCCGACGAGGTAGGCCTCGCTGGCCTCCTGCAGGGCCATGACTGCGGAGCTCTGGAAGCGCAGGTCGGTCTTGAAGTCCTGGGCGATCTCGCGCACTAGGCGCTGGAATGGCAGCTTGCGGATGAGCAGCTCTGTGCTCTTCTGGTAGCGCCTGATTTCTCGCAGGGCGACGGTGCCCGGCCTGTAGCGGTGGGGCTTCTTGACGCCGCCGGTGGCGGGCGCGCTCTTCCTCGCCGCCTTGGTGGCGAGCTGTTTGCGCGGCGCCTTTCCGCCGGTGGACTTGCGGGCCGTTTGCTTTGTCCGGGCCATGGCTACTGCGGATGCGGATGCGGATGCGGCGTGGAGGATATGCGTGCGCGACGGCGTCCGGTGCTGCCTTGACAACGGGCCCGCGCGCCCCGGGTGCTGCGCTTATATGCCCTCGGTGCGCGGTGGTGGGGGGAGGGGAGGGCGGGCCGCGGGGCCCCAGAGTCTATATAGGGGGGCGGCGCGCGCGCCAGATGGGGAACCACCGCCCCAACTATCCACATCATCATTCACATCACCACCAGTCACCTCACCCACAACACAGGTAGAAACACCACCAGTAAATGATAGCCACAACACAAACATAGTACCGGCTACCAAACAAACAGCAGGGAAACGCAAAGCAACCATTGACAACCAGACGAAGTTGCAGAACAACAGCAACAAAAAGAAAACCCAGGACTCAACAGATGATCCCACCCCCAACTCAGAAGACGAAAACAACGAACAAATGGAGTACGAGATCCCCGTCTCTAACAAGTTCGAACTACTGCCCGATAACGATGCGGGAAATTCCAGAACAGGGGAAAAACAGCAAACAACCCAGACAAAGAGACTGCGTATTCCGCCGATCGTTGTCAAGGAAACATCCCAATACCTGGAAATAGTCAAAGCACTCCGCAACAAACTGAAAGGGGACCTCAAAACTAGAAGTCACAGTGACGAAATCACATATCAATTCTCACACCCAGATGATTTCCTAGCATTCAAGGGATATCTGACCGAAAACAACATACAATACTACACACATGATATGCACGCCTTTAAGCCGTTGAAAGTAGTTATCAAAAAGCTACTACCAACCATAGACCCCAAGATCATTCATGAGGTCCTCTTAGATCACAACTTACCTGTCATCAAAGTAGCGCACATGACATCATTCGATGAAAACACTCAGAAAAAAGTGACTTTACGTCACTTTCAAGTTACACTTGAAAATACCGAAGAGGCGAAAAGAATATACGACCTCAAAGCAATGTTTCACATGCAGGTGACAGTTGAAACATATCGAAGTCCACAGGGATTGACCCAATGCCACAATTGCCAGGGTTATGGACATGGGTCGCGTAACTGCACCCTTCGTCCAAATTGTGTCAAATGCGGGCAACAACACAAAACAGCAGACTGCCTAAAGAAACCAGAAGCAAAACCAACTTGCTACCACTGCAAAGGAGAACACACGAGTAGCTTCAAAAAATGCCCAGTATATTTAAAACTCTTGCAGACTCAGCAAGAGAGAAAGAAAGCGAAAACCCCTGCACAAAACAGGCTGGAGGAGGAAAGAGCCAAACAAACAGTACAACTCAATTCCACAAACTTTCCAGCACTGCGGAAAACAAGAGGATGGGCAAAACCAAACAATACCCTCACAACAGAAGAAAACAGCAACACCTCCGAACCCACATCACAACCAGCATCAGGTATTGGTTCTGACATCAAAGAACTCCTAGGATTCATCACGCAATTTGACATTCCAAACATATTAAGCACAATCAAGACAGCAGCAGAGCAGCTAAGACAAGCACAGGACAATTTCACCAAAATCACAATTTTATTCCAAGCCGCTGTTAGCATTCTTGGCGGCAAATAAGGCAGTAAAAATCATGAATTGGAATGCCAATGGCATTATAACTCAAAAACACACTCTAGCGGAATTCCTAGATGAGCAAAAGATCGACATTGCGCTCATCACAGAGACTCACCTGCAACCAAACCAGACCTTCAAAATCAGGAATTATGTGGTCCACAGAAATGACAGACCGAACAGACCAGGTGGAGGAACAGCCATTCTGGTCAAAAACAAAATTGTACACAGACGTATCACCTCACCTCATCTCACTAGAATGGAATCAACAGCAATTGAAACAAGATTATTCAACAAAACCATTACCATAGCAGCAGCTTACAATCCACCTACAGGAAGGAGCATATGTCCGCAAGACCTTGAGAACCTTTTCCAAATGCATCAAAATGTTCTGATCGGTGGTGACCTAAATGCTAAACACAGATCCTGGAATTGTCATGCCACAAACACCAATGGCAGAACGCTCCGTAGATTTCTGGACAACAAGCCGAACATCTCCATCATAGCTCCAGACAGGCCAACACACATTCACTACGACACAAGATGCCGCCCAGACATACTGGATATTTTTCTATCAAAAAATCTGACATGGAATACGACAACCGAGGTGGTCAACGACTTGGACTCAGACCACCACCCCGTAATATTAGAAATCAATGGAAACCTGGTCAACTTTCATGACAACAGAACCATCAAGGAATCCACAACAAACTGGATAAAATACAACCAACTACTCACAGCATACACTCCAGAACTACCTCCTCTTCAATCAAAAGCCCAAATCAACAGAGCCATAGAAGAAATCACCACAATCATAAAGGATTGCAGCAAAAGATCTACAACAACAATAACCCACACCACAGGTAGAGACACACTACCCCCACACATCCGGAACCTAATAGAAGAAAAAAGAAACACCAGAAAGAGATGGCAAAACTACAGGGACCCAGCCGACCGACGAAAGTCAGAACAATTGGCCAGGAGGATCAAAAGAGAGCTCCAAAACCACCGTAGCGAGGCATGGGAGGAAACGTTACGAGAAGCAGAATGGAACCAGGAAAAATTCTGGAAAATTCTTAAAACTCGTAAACTAAACGAAACATCTATACAGCCGCTCCATGGGGAACGTGGAATAGTCTACGACCCCACAGACCGAGCTGAAGCACTGGCGGATTCGCTAGAAAGGCAATTCCAAGCACCAGAAGCGGTAGATGACGAAAGTGATGACCACCAGGAAATGGTACTCAGAAGGGTAAACCGCATCCTAAGTGCCCCGATCAGAACATCTTTCAATCCAATAAACGCAGAAACCATATCATACCACATCAGAAACATACATCCTAAGAAGGCATCAGGCCCAGATTCCATCAAACCGCAACTACTACATCATCTACCTCCAGCAACTATCAATTATCTAACATCAATATATAATGCTTGCTTAAGATTAAATTACTTTCCCAAAACTTGGAAACAGGCCCGAATCATCACATTACCAAAGCCAAATAAGGACTTATTATTTCCGCAAAACTATAGGCCAATTTCCTTGTTAGACTTCCTAGGAAAGATCCTCGAAAAGCTCATTCAAACGGAACTGAAGAAATTCCTAAAGGATAACAACATAATCATCCCAGAACAATTCGGATTCCGCGAAGAACACAGTACCATCCACCAGGTGACCAGACTCGTCGAGCACATATGTCAGGCCAGAAACATTAGACACAGTACTGGAGCAGTCCTGCTTGACATTGAAAAAGCATTCGATAAGGTATGGCATCAGGGCCTTATTTACAAGCTTCATCACTACAACTGCCCCAACCACATCATCCATATTATTGCTTCTTTTCTCCGCAACAGAGCATTCTATGTCCATGTACCAGGAGCGGCAAGTAACACTAGATCCATAGAGGCTGGAGTCCCGCAAGGCTCAGTGCTGGGGCCCATCCTCTACTCAATATACACAAATGATATCCCCAAACAGATGGGAGGACACTTGTCACTATTTGCAGACGACACTGCAGTGTACCGCAGCAGTTCAAACCTGCAATATATAGTCACAAAAATAGAGCAGCACCTACAATCCATCCAGAAATGGGCTAACCAATGGAAAATAACAATAAACGCGGAGAAAACCCAAGCAATACTATTCACATTCAAAAGAATACCTCCTAACCTACAAATACACTTCAGAAATAACAATCTTCCATGGTCAGACACAATAAAGTATCTAGGTATCAAGCTGGACAAGAGGTTGACATTTAGAGACCATGTCACACACATTTGTAACAAGGCTGCAGGAGCAATATTCAGACTGTACCCCATCATTAAAGGTAACAGAATAAATATGCGCGCCAAAAAGAAGATTTTCAAAACCATCATAGAACCAGCCATCACTTACGGCTCTGAAATCTGGTCAATGGCAGCAGACACCAACATAACAAAAGTACAAAGGGTGCAAAACAAATTCTTCAGAATTGCTGCTGATGCTAGCCGGTACCAAACAAACCGAGACATATACACAAATCATAACATACTCAAAATCCCGGAAATCATCCAACGAAAGTCCATAAAGTTTTTCCACCAAACCACGGATTCGAACCACCCACTCATCAGAAATCTGGGACAAAATCCACCCGACCCAAGAACGAGATTTCCCATCACGACAAACACCAGAAACTACAACATACCATGAAAACAGTATACAAAACAAAAATAAAATAAAATAAAAAACATCATAACACTCACTTAAACTTAAACAAACTTAAACAACAAACATCTACATACACTCATGACCCTATCATCCCATCATTTTGTTACCACATATCATCAGACAGAAGGCAGGGATCAAGACAGATCCGGTCCTTCGAACACAGGGGTTAAATACCCATCAGACCAGCTCTCTCTCTCTGGGCGCCACAACCGTAGCCGACTCGCTAGCGCCGGGTGAGGAGCTTGCCTTGCTTTCTGTTTTTTATATTATTGTGGTTGAGACGCTTGAAGAAGAAGAATGACAGGCCGCGGCAAGGGAGGAAAGGGGCTCGGCAAGGGTGGCGCCAAGCGGCACCGCAAGGTGTTGCGCGACAACATCCAGGGCATCACGAAGCCCGCGATCCGCCGCCTGGCGCGCAGGGGCGGCGTGAAGCGCATCTCTGGTCTGATCTACGAGGAGACGCGCGGAGTGCTGAAGGTGTTCCTGGAGAACGTGATCCGCGACGCGGTGACGTACACTGAGCACGCCAAGCGCAAGACTGTGACGGCCATGGACGTGGTGTACGCCCTGAAGAGGCAGGGGCGCACCCTGTACGGTTTCGGCGGTTAGGCGGTGTGAGACCGAAGGAAGGAAAGAGAGATAGATTGAAAAACGGCCCTTTTCAGGGCCACCACAGTGTTCGGAAGTTGAAAAGTGCGAAAGAGTCTGTGTTGCTGGTTTTTCTTTTCCTTTTTAGTCTACTTGGCCTTTTAGTTTTGTTTGGAGTTTTTTTTGACGTGGTGTGCGGTGCGGTTGGGAGGGAAGGAAGCGTGCCCTTGCGTTGTGTGAGCTCCTTCCTTCCTTCCTTCCCCTCCCTCTTTGCTTGTATGCTTCTTGTCGGTGGATGGGCTGTGTGTTGCGGCGCGGCTGAGCGCCGAGGGGTTATTTTTGAGGTGTGTTGTTGTGCGCCACGTGTGCTGGTTAATGGTCGCGAGACTGTGCGTGCGTGGAGTTGAGTGGAGGAGGTGGCCAAGTACGTGTGTACAAGATGGCGGCGCCTGTGTGTGTAAGAAGGAAAAAAAAACCGTACACAGAGAGAGAGAGAGAGAGAGAGAGAGAGAGAGAGAGAAAAGTGGTGCGACGAACGACTGGAATTCTGCTTTGGACGTAGGTTTGTGTGGTGGCCCTGAAAAGGGCCGATTGTGTTTTGTTTTTTGAGCCGAGGCGGCAAATGGCGCGCTGCGTGCCAAGGGAGCACGCGGCGGTTGCCGATTGCGCTGTCTCTCTTTTAGGCCTTCTTCTCGGTCTTCTTTGGCAGCAGGACGGCCTGGATGTTGGGCAGGACACCTCCCTGTGCGATGGTGACGCCCGACAAGAGCTTGTTGAGCTCCTCGTCGTTGCGTATGGCGAGCTGCAGGTGGCGCGGGATGATGCGCGTCTTCTTGTTGTCGCGGGCCGCGTTTCCGGCCAGCTCGAGCACCTCAGCCGCGAGGTACTCCATGACGGCGGCGAGGTAGACGGGCGCCCCGGCGCCGACGCGCTCGGCGTAGTTTCCCTTGCGCAGGAGGCGGTGGATTCTGCCGACCGGGAACTGGAGCCCAGCCCTGCTTGAGCGGGACTTTGACTTGCCCTTGACTTTGCCTCCCTTTCCGCGTCCGGACATGGCGATGGGCTAGTTTGGAAAGAAGCGAGAAAGAAAAAGCACAACGCCCCAAACGGTGCGAGCCGCAGCGAGTCGAGCAGCGGAGTGCGTGCCGGCGCCGGCGGGGTGGGGGTCCTTTATGGGCTCGGGTGCGGCGGCCGGTTGCGCGCGCGCCCCATTGGTCGGCGGCCGCAGCAGGGCGAGCTGGTAAAGGTGCGGCGGCGGCGTGCGGCGGGTGCCACTGTGTGGGGAGACGCTGACTGGAGCGGAGCGCCTGACTGACTGACTGACTGCGCGTGCCTGCCTGCCTGCCTGCCTGCCTGTTTGTTCGTGATGCCGCCCAAGACTAGCGGGAAAGCCGCCAAGAAGGCTGGCAAGGCGCAGAAGAACATTTCGAAGGGCGACAAGAAGAAGAAGCGCAAGAGGAAGGAGAGCTATGCCATCTACATCTACAAGGTGCTGAAGCAGGTGCACCCTGACACGGGCATCTCTTCGAAGGCGATGAGCATCATGAACAGCTTCGTGAACGACATTTTCGAGCGCATTGCGGCCGAGGCTTCTCGCCTGGCGCACTACAACAAGCGCTCGACCATCACGTCCCGCGAGATCCAGACCGCTGTGCGGCTCTTGCTGCCTGGCGAGCTGGCCAAGCACGCGGTGAGCGAGGGCACGAAGGCGGTGACCAAGTACACGAGCTCCAAGTAAGGAGGTGGCTCTTGGAAATAGGAGGCTCGTCCGCGGCGCGGCGAAGAAAAGAAAAAACGGCCCTTTTCAGGGCCACCAAAATGCCTTTGCGGGAAGGGCGGAATTGTTGTTGTTGTTGTTGTTGTTGTTGTGAGCGGGTGGACGGGCGGCACAGCTGTAGCTGTAGCTTGTGGTGTGGTGTGGTGCGGCGCCGGCGCCTTTGGTTTTGGTGTGACGTTGGGATACGCACTTTAGGCCACAGCCGGGTCGTGGGCGTGGGTGTTTCGAGACGTGTTGGTGTTAGGGGGGCGGATCGCTGGAGTTGGCTTGTTTGATATATATATTTTTTTTTTTTTTTGTCCCCTTTGTATGGTATGGCCGGAGGTGTGGAACGGAAAGCAAACCGCGATTGTCGGATGTCACACCGTTGGTGGCGAGGGTGAGAAACACGTTGCCGCCTACAGCTGCTTCTACGCCGAGCGGGTGGGTTAAGTTAGTAGTTGGTTGGTTGGGCGACGTAAAAGTGGAGCGTGGAGGTGTGTGTGAACGTGAGGAGACACGCATTGCATTGTATTTGTACGCGCGAGGTGAGTTAGGAGACCACGCGCCACGACGTACGGTGCCCTCTTTCGACCTGACGTCTGACGTCTGGAGGCGGTGTCGTCATTCTGGATGTACGTGTATTTTCCGCTCAGTTGAGTGAGGTGACGCGAGACGACGGCGTCGGTGGTGTTTTTGTTTTGTTGTTGGCGCCCCGGGGATGAAGAGGGGCACCCGACGGTAACGAGAGGTTGCACTTTGTGATCGGTCGAATGTCCGGGGAGCGAGGAATAGGGTGGGGGGTTGAAAAGAAACGCCAGTGTAGGGCAACGGGACGGTGAACGTTCCCGTGGTGTCGGAGGTGTGCAGTGGGGGGGAGGAAAAAAAAAAGCGCGTAACGGCGCGGCTGCCGTGGTGGAAACGTTCTCTCCAACTGTGGTGGTGTCCCCTGTGTGTTTTGTTGTTCTCTATATCGTGTGTCCCCTCGCACAAGACGCTCTCTGGGCGGGTTTGATTCATTCATTTTTGCATAGTCACGTAGCGTAGAATGGAATGCGCAAGAGTTGAGTGAGACTGGCGACGGTATATGGTCTGAGCAGCGTCAGCTGCACTGCACTCCCCGGAAAAGAATCTTGGATGCCGTGCTAACTGAAATTTGGTGGACGGGGTTCTCAAGGCTGTTTTGCTATTTTCTTGTTTGTTTGTCTCTAGTTAAGATGGTGAAATGACGTCGAAGAAGCAGTATTGCAAATACTGTTATGGAAATGCCCTAGTTTGATGAAAGGAAATGTGTGTTGAATATACAGGATGGTAAAGACCAAGTGCGTTGAAAGAAACGTTGTGAAGGAACGAACGTTCCCTGAATTGGTTTCTTTTTGTTCCCGAGTTGTGTACAATGGACGACGGTTGTGCCATATCGCAGCATTGCATCATCCCCAGGTTTGATTTCAATTGAGCGATAAAAAAAGGAAAAAGAGAAGAACAAGAACACTATCGAAATGGTCTATGGTGTGTGACCCACAATTGTTGTCTTTAAATCACTTACCCAACCATGTCGTAAAAATATTTTTTTTTTTTTTTTTTTTTTTACAGTGGCTGCCGAATGACCTAGATGTAACAGAGAGAGAGAGAAACACATGGCGTGTCAGATGTTTGTTTTCTTTTCCCCCCCCCCCCCCTCTCGTCAAGTGGCAAATGCGAACACCGTCAGCTGTAATTGACGATCGACACTAGTATGGCGCGAAAAGGGGGTGCGACCTGTGCAGTTGTGGGTGAAACTTTGGGTGATGGGCTGTCATGCGGCATCGCGTGCGTTCATTACCCCTCGGCGGCGGCGGCGGCGGCGGCGGCGGCGCCGCAGCTCCGTCCAGCTCGCGCTCTCGGAAACAACCCTCTCGTAATGCCGCGTCTCCTCCGTCACTGCAATTTTCAAAGGGAAACCTGTGTGGCCGGTGGGGGTGTGTCAACCGTTGGCCCTCAAGCTCCGCCGACAAAAAGTGTTGAGTGTATCCAGTGTGAGAGAGGTTGACGCTTTTCGTGGTGTGTGTGTGTGTGTGTGTGTGTGTGTGTGGCAATGTTTTGAAAAGTTTGCAACGTACGTTAAGAAGTGTTGACGCTGAAACTTGCGGGCTGTGTGGCCCTGGTGGTTGGCTGGCTGGAGACGCGGGCGTGTCCAGTCGGTCGGTTGTTGTGGCTGAAAGGTACGTATACGGTTCCGCCGTCCCGTCGGAACTGCGTCTGTCTGGAAGGTATGACGTGACGTGCAGTTTTTATTAGGTCAGCCCTTGTTGTGTATTGTTCCATTTGTTGCTCACTCGTCACCCGTATTTGGTGTGGCGATGTATGTGGACGTACTGCTGGATCAGTGTCAGGGTTTCCGTGGGAGGTGTTGGTTGGGTTGGATTTGCCTGACACGGCTGAGTCCGCAATTGGCCTGCCGTTCGTTGATGCGATATGTGGGTTCTGAGGAAGAATGTGTACGAGATAGTTGCCCCTGCCCTGCCCTTTCTTTCGCGTTCGTGTGTGCCCCCCTTGTTGTGTAGTGTGGGTTGAACATGGTTCTTTACCGAGTGGGGGGGAATGGGATGGACGGATCCGTTGCTGTTGCTGTCACCGTCAAGACAACGCACGCACGCACGCACGCACCCCTGTCCTACGAGAAGGTGTGTCAACCGGGGTTTCGGTAGTCGTGTGTGTAGGGGACGGGGAGAAGCAAAGTGGAGAGTGCGGCACGGGCAGAGAGTGGAATTGGGGCGCGTTGATGTTGGGAAACATGCCCCAAGGGTTGCGGGATGATGTGGCGGTGAGAGCGGGGGGCGGGGGAGAAAAGAAAAGCGAAAAAGAACTAAGGAAGAGGAGGAGGCGTGCGTGTGCGCAGTGGCGGGGCCCCAAAGACCTGTCGTGTGGTGTCGGCCGAACGCGAGCGCGAACGCGAACGCGAACGCGTGTGCGGGGCAGCGTCGGCACGGAGAAGCGAGGAGGAGAGAGAGAGAGAGAGCTGGTCTGATGGGTATTTTTTACCCCCTGTACTCGAAGGACCGGATCTGTCCTTGATCCCTGCCTTCTGTCTGATTATGTTGGGTAACAAAATGATGGGATGATAGGGTCTCTTGGGTGTGTGTAGATGTTTGTTTGTTTGAGTGAGTGTTATGGTGTTTGTATTTTATTTTTGTTTATCATGGTATGTTGTAGTTTGTGGTGTTTTGTCGTGATGGGAAATGTCGTTCTTGGGTCGGGTGGATTTTGGTCCCAGATTTCTGATGAGTGGGTGGTTCGAATCCGTGGTTTGGTGGAAAAAAAACAAAAAAAAAAAAAAAAAAAAACTTTATGGATTTTTCTTTGGATGATTTCCGGGATTTTGATTGAGTATGTTATGGTTTGTGTATATGTCTCGGTTTGTCTGGTACCGGCCGGCATCAGCAGTAATTCTGAAGTATTTGTTCTGCACCCTTTTTTACTCTTGTTATGTTTGGTGTCTGCGGCCATTGACGAGATTTTTCAGAGCCGTAAGTGATGGCTGGTTCCTATGACGGTTTTGAAGATTTTCTTTTTGGCGCGCATATTTATTCTGTTTCCTTTGATGATTGGGTACAGTCTGAATATTGCTGCTGCAGCCTTGTTACAAACGTGTGTAACATGGTCTCTAAATGTCAACCTCTTGTCCAGCTTGATGCCTAGATACTTTATTGTGCCTGACCATGGAAGATTGTTATTTCTGAGGCGTATATGCAGGTTAGGAGGTATTCTTTTTGAATGTGAATCGTATTGTATTGCTTGGGTTTTCTCCGCGTTTATTGTTTTTTTGGTTAGCCCATTTCTGGATGGATTGTAGGTGTTGCTCTATTTTTGTGACTCTATATTGCAGGTTAGAACTGCTGCGGTAGACTGCAGTGTCGTCTGCAAATAGTGACAAGTGTCCTCCCAGCTGTTTGTTTGTGTATATTGAGTAGAGAATGGGCCCCAGCACTGAGCCTTGCGGGACTCCAGCCTCTATGGATCTAGTGTTACTTGCCGCTCCTGGTACATGGACATAGAATGCTCTGTTGCGGAGAAAAGAAGCAATAATGTGGATGGGGCAGTTGTACTGGTGGAGCTTGTAGATAAGGCGTTATCCGAATGCTTTTCCAATGTCAAGCAGGACTGCTCCAGTACTGTGTCTAATGT
>NW_026062480.1:2500-5000 GCF_023897955.1 Schistocerca gregaria
CCTGGCGCCTGGCGCCGGTTTTGAATGACGTTCGCCCGAGTGCCTGTCCGCTCCGGTGTGGAGCCGTACGACGCCCATCGGCTGTGAGGCCGTTGGACACAAAAAAAATAGTGGAACAGGGGCCGTCAGACGCCTCAGTCCCGCAAATGCTACTGTCTTGAAAGAGACAGTGGGAGACTGAAAAGGAAAAGATCACCCAGGACGGTGGATCACTCGGCTCGTGGGTCGATGAAGAACGCAGCAAATTGCGCGTCGACATGTGAACTGCAGGACACATGAACATCGACGTTTCGAACGCACATTGCGGTCCATGGATTCCGTTCCCGGGCCACGTCTGGCTGAGGGTCGGCTACGTATACTGAAGCGCGCGGCGTTTGTCCCGCTTCGGAGACGTGGGAGTGTCGTGGTCGCCTGTGTGGCCGGCCGCGTCTCCTTAAACGTGCGATGCGCGCCCGTCGCCTGGCGGTTCGCATACCGGTACTTTCTCGGTAGCGTGCACAGCCGGCTGGCGGTGTGGCGTGCGACACCTCGTACAACGACCTCAGAGCAGGCGAGACTACCCGCTGAATTTAAGCATATTACTAAGCGGAGGAAAAGAAACTAACAAGGATTCCCCCAGTAGCGGCGAGCGAACAGGGAAGAGTCCAGCACCGAACCCCGCAGGCTGCCGCCTGTCGTGGCATGTGGTGTTTGGGAGGGTCCACTACCCCGACGCCTCGCGCCGAGCCCAAGTCCAACTTGAATGAGGCCACGGCCCGTAGAGGGTGCCAGGCCCGTAGCGGCCGGTGCGAGCGTCGGCGGGACCTCTCCTTCGAGTCGGGTTGCTTGAGAGTGCAGCTCCAAGTGGGTGGTAAACTCCATCTGAGACTAAATATGACCACGAGACCGATAGCGAACAAGTACCGTGAGGGAAAGTTGAAAAGAACTTTGAAGAGAGAGTTCAAAAGTACGTGAAACCGTTCTGGGGTAAACGTGAGAAGTCCGAAAGGTCGAACGGGTGAGATTCACGCCCATCCGGCCACTGGCCCCCGCCCTCGGCAGATGGGGCCGGCCGCCCGCGCGGAGCAATCCGCGGCGGGGTCGTGTCCGGTTGCCTTTCCACTCGCCGCGGGGTGGGGCCGTTCCGGTGTGCGGTGGGCCGCACTTCTCCCCTAGTAGGACGTCGCGACCCGCTGGGTGCCGGCCTACGGCCCGGGTGCGCAGCCTGTCCTTCCGCGGGCCTCGGTTCGCGTCTGTTGGGCAGAGCCCCGGTGTCCTGGCTGGCTGCTCGGCGGTATATCTGGAGGAGTCGATTCGCCCCTTTGGGCGCTCGGGCTCCCGGCAAGCGCGCGCGGTTCTTCCCGGATGACGGACCTACCTGGCCCGGCCCCGGACCCGCGCCGCTGTTGGCTCGGGATGCTCTCGGGCGGAATAATCGCTCCCGTCAGCGGCGCTTCAGCTTTGGACAATTTCACGACCCGTCTTGAAACACGGACCAAGGAGTCTAACATGTGCGCGAGTCATTGGGCTGTACGAAACCTAAAGGCGTAATGAAAGTGAAGGTCTCGCCTTGCGCGGGCCGAGGGAGGATGGGGCTTCCCCGCCCTTCACGGGGCGGCGGCCTCCGCACTCCCGGGGCGTCTCGTCCTCATTGCGAGGTGAGGCGCACCTAGAGCGTACACGTTGGGACCCGAAAGATGGTGAACTATGCCTGGCCAGGACGAAGTCAGGGGAAACCCTGATGGAGGTCCGTAGCGATTCTGACGTGCAAATCGATCGTCGGAGCTGGGTATAGGGGCGAAAGACTAATCGAACCATCTAGTAGCTGGTTCCCTCCGAAGTTTCCCTCAGGATAGCTGGTGCTCGTACGAGTCTCATCCGGTAAAGCGAATGATTAGAGGCCTTGGGGCCGAAACGACCTCAACCTATTCTCAAACTTTAAATGGGTGAGATCTCCGGCTTGCTTGATATGCTGAAGCCGCGAGCAAACGACTCGGATCGGAGTGCCAAGTGGGCCACTTTTGGTAAGCAGAACTGGCGCTGTGGGATGAACCAAACGCCGAGTTAAGGCGCCCGAATCGACGCTCATGGGAAACCATGAAAGGCGTTGGTTGCTTAAGACAGCAGGACGGTGGCCATGGAAGTCGGAATCCGCTAAGGAGTGTGTAACAACTCACCTGCCGAAGCAACTAGCCCTGAAAATGGATGGCGCTGAAGCGTCGTGCCTATACTCGGCCGTCAGTCTGGCAGTCATGGCCGGTCCTCGCGGCCGGCCGCGAAGCCCTGACGAGTAGGAGGGTCGCGGCGGTGGGCGCAGAAGGGTCTGGGCGTGAGCCTGCCTGGAGCCGCCGTCGGTGCAGATCTTGGTGGTAGTAGCAAATACTCCAGCGAGGCCCTGGAGGGCTGACGCGGAGAAGGGTTTCGTGTGAACAGCCGTTGCACACGAGTCAGTCGATCCTAAGCCCTAGGAGAAATCCGATGTTGATGGGGGCCGTCATAGCATGATGCACTTTGTGCTGGC
>NW_026062480.1:10000-20000 GCF_023897955.1 Schistocerca gregaria
CACCTGGGGGAGGCCACGCGGACTAAGCCATGTATGGGGCCCACAGTGCTCATTTGCCGAGCCCACCCACACAAAACCTGCACCCCCCTCCAGCGCAGGAGCCGCAACCCGGGTGCGTACGCCGCACCAAGTGCTCCACCCGCGACCGTACGTGCCCCGCCGAAATCGCAACTCCGGCGGATGAACGGCGGACTTTTCTCGCAGTCGTAAGTTGCAATCCACCCCTATATCTTGCGCCTCATGAAGAGTTATATCAAGTATGCCAAATTCCCGCTGTCCCTATACATGCAGTAAGTTCGTCGTGGGCGCTGGCCGGCAGGCCGCGAGACGTGACGCCCGGCGGCAAAGAGTGCTCCTCTGAGGATATAGATGTTCCGTTCCGCCGCACAATGGTGACGGTGACCGCTGCCTGCGGTGGCAACGCTGGGCACAGTCGATACTCGCCGTGTGGTGGAAGGTAAACATTATGCGGTACATCAGTACTTTCCTAATAGTTCGGTCGTCTCACGGCACTGCTTAGTAAATGATGCAAGGCCAAATATAGATGATTTATGCGAATGTCCCTATACGTGCTGTAAGACTGGGCACACAACGTGAATCGCACGTCAGCCAGACACTCGAACATGCACCACTCTCGGCCTGCAACGGAGACACACAATACGTAAACATCTGGAATGCGACAATGTCGAGTGCATCCTCTCTGCCACATTGCACCGTCGACACTATGATAACCAGAGCAGTAGGTCCACCTATAAAAGCACAATACCCCACTCCTCCGACAACTACCATTGCTCAGATAAATCAACACCACCAACACACATCCTACACAGAGGGGCACCAAATATCATCCCCCGCCCTCGTGTTATACCACATGAAAAATTGCAGAAGTGAGAGACACACATCCGCCAGCCTCTTGCTACAAGCATCGAACCGACGTGACGTATCTGACGGTGACTCAGGCATCCGTGTACTGCCACCACTATCCACCCCCCCCCCCTCTCTCTCTGCCCCCTTCCCACACAATACCAAATTTAACCAACTTTATCGCTTAACCTAACTGTGGCTGTACCAGTTTATCGCTTAACCTAACTGTGGCTGTACCAGTTTATCGCTTAACCTAACTGTGGCTGTACCAGTTTATCGCTTAACCTAACTGTGGCTGTACCAGTTTATCGCTTAACCTAACTGTGGCTGTACCAGTTTATCGCTTAACCTAACTGTGGCTGTACCAGTTTATCGCTTAACCTAACTGTGGCTGTACCAGTTTATCGCTTAACCTAACTGTGGCTGTACCAGTTTATCGCTTAACCTAACTGTGGCTGTACCAGTTTATCGCTTAACCTAACTGTGGCTGTACCAGTTTATCGCTTAACCTAACTGTGGCTGTACCAGTTTATCGCTTAACCTAACTGTGGCTGTACCAGTTTATCGCTTAACCTAACTGTGGCTGTACCAGTTTATCGCTTAACCTAACTGTGGCTGTACCAGTTTATCGCTTAACCTAACTGTGGCTGTACCAGTTTATCGCTTAACCTAACTGTGGCTGTACCAGTTTATCGCTTAACCTAACTGTGGCTGTACCAGTTTATCGCTTAACCTAACTGTGGCTGTACCAGTTTATCGCTTAACCTAACTGTGGCTGTACCAGTTTATCGCTTAACCTAACTGTGGCTGTACCAGTTTATCGCTTAACCTAACTGTGGCTGTACCAGATTATCGCTTAACCTAACTGTGGCTGTACCAGATTATCGCTTAACCTAACTGTGGCTGTACCAGATTATCGCTTAACCTAACTGTGGCTGTACCAGATTATCGCTTAACCTAACTGTGGCTGTACCAGATTATCGCTTAACCTAACTCAATTTGTCCCTTAACCTAACTCAATTTGTCCCTTAACCTAACTCAATTTGTCCCTTAACCTAACTCAATTTGTCCCTTAACCTAACTCAATTTGTCCCTTAACCTAACTCAATTTGTCCCTTAACCTAACTCAATTTGTCCCTTAACCTAACTCAATTTGTCCCTTAACCTAACTCAATTTGTCCCTTAACCTAACTCAATTTGTCCCTTAACCTAACTCAATTTGTCCCTTAACCTAACTCAATTTGTCCCTTAACCTAACTCAATTTGTCCCTTAACCTAACTCAATTTGTCCCTTAACCTAACTCAAGTTGTCCCTTAACCTAACTCAAGTTGTCCCTTAACCTAACTCAAGTTGTCCCTTAACCTAACTCAAGTTGTCCCTTAACCTAACTCAAGTTGTCCCTTAACCTAACTCAAGTTGTCCCTTAACCTAACTCAAGTTGTCCCTTAACCTAACTCAAGTTGTCCCTTAACCTAACTCAAGTTGTCCCTTAACCTAACTCAAGTTGTCCCTTAACCTAACTCAAGTTGTCCCTTAACCTAACTCAAGTTGTCCCTTAACCTAACTCAAGTTGTCCCTTAACCTAACTCAAGTTGTCCCTTAACCTAACTCAAGTTGTCCCTTAACCTAACTCAAGTTGTCCCTTAACCTAACTCAAGTTGTCCCTTAACCTAACTCAAGTTGTCCCTTAACCTAACTCAATTTGTCCCTTAACCTAACCCACGTTGTCCCTTAACCTAACTCAAGTTGTCCCTTAACCTAACTCAAGTTGTCCCTTAACCTAACTCAAGTTGTCCCTTAACCTAACTCAAGTTGTCCCTTAACCTAACTCAAGTTGTCCCTTAACCTAACTCAAGTTGTCCCTTAACCTAACTCAAGTTGTCCCTTAACCTAACTCAAGTTGTCCCTTAACCTAACTCAAGTTGTCCCTTAACCTAACTCAAGTTGTCCCTTAACCTAACTCAAGTTGTCCCTTAACCTAACTCAAGTTGTCCCTTAACCTAACTCAAGTTGTCCCTTAACCTAACTCAAGTTGTCCCTTAACCTAACTCAAGTTGTCCCTTAACCTAACTCAAGTTGTCCCTTAACCTAACTCAAGTTGTCCCTTAACCTAACTCAAGTTGTCCCTTAACCTAACTCAATTTGTCCCTTAACCTAACTCAATTTGTCCCTTAACCTAACTCAATTTGTCCCTTAACCTAACTCAAGTTGTCCCTTAACCTAACTCAATTTGTCCCTTAACCTAACTCAATTTGTCCCTTAACCTAACTCAATTTGTCCCTTAACCTAACTCAATTTGTCCCTTAACCTAACTCAAGTTGTCCCTTAACCTAACTCAAGTTGTCCCTTAACCTAACCCACGTTGTCCCTTAACCTAACCCACGTTGTCCCTTAACCTAACCGACGTTGTCCCTTAACCTAACCGACGTTGTCCCTTAACCTAACCGACGTTGTCCCTTAACCTAACCGACGTTGTCCCTTAACCTAACCGACGTTGTCCCTTAACCTAACCGACGTTGTCCCTTAACCTAACCGACGTTGTCCCTTAACCTAACCCACGTTGTCCCTTAACCTAACCCACGTTGTCCCTTAACCTAACCCACGTTGTCCCTTAACCTAACCCACGTTGTCCCTTAACCTAACCCACGTTGTCCCTTAACCTAACCCACGTTGTCCCTTAACCTAACCCACGTTGTCCCTTAACCTAACCCACGTTGTCCCTTAACCTAACCCACGTTGTCCCTTAACCTAACCCACGTTGTCCCTTAACCTAACCCACGTTGTCCCTTAACCTAACCCACGTTGTCCCTTAACCTAACCCACGTTGTCCCTTAACCTAACCCACGTTGTCCCTTAACCTAACCCACGTTGTCCCTTAACCTAACCCACGTTGTCCCTTAACCTAACCCACGTTGTCCCTTAACCTAACCCACGTTGTCCCTTAACCTAACCCACGTTGTCCCTTAACCTAACCCACGTTGTCCCTTAACCTAACCCACGTTGTCCCTTAACCTAACCCACGTTGTCCCTTAACCTAACCCACGTTGTCCCTTAACCTAACCCACGTTGTCCCTTAACCTAACCCACGTTGTCCCTTTGCCTAACATAGTTCACTGCTCGGAAACACTAGATCGCGTGTTATCCTCATGTAGATGTCTTGCGAGTGTTGCTTACTTTCCACATATTCCTGCTATCCACTGTCAATTGTACTGCAATAGGACTATATCGCCGACCCCCCCCCTCCCCCCCCTCTGTCCCCCTCTGTCCCCCTCTTTGTGTCTCTGTCCTCTCAAGCTGGTCGGTCTGGCGTTTGAGTGTTAAATGAGCCTCGCAGCTGTTCAGTTGCATTCAGATGTCGACGCCCTCAGTGTACGTCGTGGTATGGTCTGTGTCCATTGTCCGCTGATGTCGTACGCGTAACCCACACGCTGTACCGATCATCGGTCGTTACGTACAGAGTGAAGTAGTGTGATACGTGTGACCGTACGCTGGCTGTGCCCAACGGTGTCGAATCTCAATTTCCATATGTTGTGCTTGATGCTACTTGTCTCGTCTCCCAATAACAGCTAGGTTGCACTGTGGTACGCCGTAGAGGCGTGTGGGAGGAACGTACGAACGCATTGTATGTCACCCTGGGTCGCTGGGGGTGGTGGTGCGGTGAGTCAGGTCAGGTCAGGTCAGCGTGAGCCGTCTGATGTAGTGACGCGTGTATTCCGACTTTGTCGTATTGCCTCACACAAAGTGCTACCCTGGTGGACCGCGTTCCATATCTGGGACATGCCGCAGATGCCGGTTGACAGTGGATCGCGGAAGGTACATCGCATACGTGCGCGGGCCACCTTCCACGTGTTCTCTTCTGCACATGTCGCAGTGTGTATGTGGTCTGATGTAGCGTGTCGTGACACATGACATCCTGGCATGCAAGAATTGTTGAATTCGCAAATGTAGGTGGACATCTACGTTTACTGCCCAAGATACGCAAATGAACTGGAAATCCGTTGTTGAGCGGTTGTTCACGCTGGAGGTGAATCTGTGATGGCGACGATCGGTACAGCTATTAACCGGTTGTTTCAGCGGTACCCGCCACATCCACACGCGTGACTAGGCCCATGTGGGTATGAAGCGATACGCGGCGGTGGCTTGGTGGGACTGTTCCCGGCCGGTGAAGGGGGGCCGCCCGGCGTGTTGGCCGCGCGCTGCGTGGGCGCACGCGCAACAGGCGGCTGGTGGGGGGCGCCGAGTGGCAGGAGCGCCAGCCGACGGGCCCGGCAGGCGGCGCAGCTACGCTGCGGCGCACCCTGCACGCGGCGCCTGGCGGCCAAAGTTGGTTCAGCCGAGCCCGGTGCGAAGCGCGGTGGACATCTGCAGTGTGCTGGTCTGATTGAGGACTGTGTGCGTTGAGGATGCGCCGCCGCCTGGCACTCGGCGCCGCGACGCCGTCTGCTGCTCGGTCGCCCCAGCGGTTCTCGCAGGTGGTTTGTATCGCAGTTGTGCGGACGTGTTGGCGCGTGCGCTGTGCTGGGAGAGTTCGCTTCTGCACCCAAGTGGGGCTTTGCCCTTGTGTGGCGCTGGCGTTGGAGCTGCCGGTCACCATAGGTGGCGCGTGTTGTCTCCCGCCGGCAATGCCACGACAGCACGCTCCCGGGCCTCTGTCGGCAGCGGCAAGCTCAGTTGGGAGCAAGGGTGTTCGCACTAAAACCGTCTACTCGCCTAACTCCGGGCGATTGCGCCTCTCTCGAAACCGACCAAGTACCTAGGACGGCGCTGCGCGCCGCCGGGACCTGAGAGGGTTTCGAGGTGTATCGTGCAGGGGAGCTCGGCCTCCTCCTGTTTGCAGAATAATTGAGCGGACGCTTGCGTGTTCGCGCGGGCCCCCGGGACACACTCCCGGGCGGCCGGCTGCTCAGCTCTAGTTGACGCAGCTCCCTGGTTGATCCTGCCAGTAGTCATATGCTTGTCTCAAAGATTAAGCCATGCATGTCTCAGTACAAGCCGCATTAAGGTGAAACCGCGAATGGCTCATTAAATCAGTTATGGTTCCTTAGATCGTACCCACGTTACTTGGATAACTGTGGTAATTCTAGAGCTAATACATGCAAACAGAGTCCCGACCAGAGATGGAAGGGACGCTTTTATTAGATCAAAACCAATCGGATTGGCTTGTCTGGTCCGTTTGCCTTGGTGACTCTGAATAACTTTGGGCTGATCGCACGGTCCTCGTACCGGCGACGCATCTTTCAAATGTCTGCCTTATCAACTGTCGATGGTAGGTTCTGCGCCTACCATGGTTGTAACGGGTAACGGGGAATCAGGGTTCGATTCCGGAGAGGGAGCCTGAGAAACGGCTACCACATCCAAGGAAGGCAGCAGGCGCGCAAATTACCCACTCCCGGCACGGGGAGGTAGTGACGAAAAATAACGATACGGGACTCATCCGAGGCCCCGTAATCGGAATGAGTACACTTTAAATCCTTTAACGAGTATCTATTGGAGGGCAAGTCTGGTGCCAGCAGCCGCGGTAATTCCAGCTCCAATAGCGTATATTAAAGTTGTTGCGGTTAAAAAGCTCGTAGTTGGATTTGTGTCCCACGCTGTTGGTTCACCGCCCGTCGGTGTTTAACTGGCATGTATCGTGGGACGTCCTGCCGGTGGGGCGAGCCGAAGGGGTGCTTTCGCGTCCCGAGGCGGACCCCGTTTAAATCCTACCAGGGTGCTCTTTGTTGAGTGTCTCGGTGGGCCGGCACGTTTACTTTGAACAAATTAGAGTGCTTAAAGCAGGCAAGCCCGCCTGAATACTGTGTGCATGGAATAATGGAATAGGACCTCGGTTCTATTTTGTTGGTTTTCGGAACCCGAGGTAATGATTAATAGGGACAGGCGGGGGCATTCGTATTGCGACGTTAGAGGTGAAATTCTTGGATCGTCGCAAGACGAACAGAAGCGAAAGCATTTGCCAAGTATGTTTTCATTAATCAAGAACGAAAGTTAGAGGTTCGAAGGCGATCAGATACCGCCCTAGTTCTAACCATAAACGATGCCAGCCAGCGATCCGCCGCAGTTCCTCCGATGACTCGGCGGGCAGCCTCCGGGAAACCAAAGCTTTTGGGTTCCGGGGGAAGTATGGTTGCAAAGCTGAAACTTAAAGGAATTGACGGAAGGGCACCACCAGGAGTGGAGCCTGCGGCTTAATTTGACTCAACACGGGAAACCTCACCAGGCCCGGACACCGGAAGGATTGACAGATTGATAGCTCTTTCTTGATTCGGTGGGTGGTGGTGCATGGCCGTTCTTAGTTGGTGGAGCGATTTGTCTGGTTAATTCCGATAACGAACGAGACTCTAGCCTGCTAACTAGTCGCGTGACATCCTTCGTGCTGTCAGCGATTACTTTTCTTCTTAGAGGGACAGGCGGCTTCTAGCCGCACGAGATTGAGCAATAACAGGTCTGTGATGCCCTTAGATGTTCTGGGCCGCACGCGCGCTACACTGAAGGAATCAGCGTGTCTTCCTAGGCCGAAAGGTCGGGGTAACCCGCTGAACCTCCTTCGTGCTAGGGATTGGGGCTTGCAATTGTTCCCCATGAACGAGGAATTCCCAGTAAGCGCGAGTCATAAGCTCGCGTTGATTACGTCCCTGCCCTTTGTACACACCGCCCGTCGCTACTACCGATTGAATGATTTAGTGAGGTCTTCGGACTGGTACGCGGCATCGACTCTGTCGTTGCCGATGCTACCGGAAAGATGACCAAACTTGATCATTTAGAGGAAGTAAAAGTCGTAACAAGGTTTCCGTAGGTGAACCTGCGGAAGGATCATTACCGACTAGACTGCATGTCTTTCGATGTGCGTGTCGTGTCGCGCAACACGCTACCTGTACGGCAGTGGCCGTGCGCCGCGTGCGGAACCACGCGTGCCTCTCAAAACTAGCGGAAGTGTTGTTGTTGTGTGGTACGAGCGCTGAAGCTCTGGAGCGGCTGGCCTGCGGTACCTGGCGCCTGGCGCCGGTTTTGAATGACGTTCGCCCGAGTGCCTGTCCGCTCCGGTGTGGAGCCGTACGACGCCCATCGGCTGTGAGGCCGTTGGACACAAAAAAAATAGTGGAACAGGGGCCGTCAGACGCCTCAGTCCCGCAAATGCTACTGTCTTGAAAGAGACAGTGGGAGACTGAAAAGGAAAAGATCACCCAGGACGGTGGATCACTCGGCTCGTGGGTCGATGAAGAACGCAGCAAATTGCGCGTCGACATGTGAACTGCAGGACACATGAACATCGACGTTTCGAACGCACATTGCGGTCCATGGATTCCGTTCCCGGGCCACGTCTGGCTGAGGGTCGGCTACGTATACTGAAGCGCGCGGCGTTTGTCCCGCTTCGGAGACGTGGGAGTGTCGTGGTCGCCTGTGTGGCCGGCCGCGTCTCCTTAAACGTGCGATGCGCGCCCGTCGCCTGGCGGTTCGCATACCGGTACTTTCTCGGTAGCGTGCACAGCCGGCTGGCGGTGTGGCGTGCGACACCTCGTACAACGACCTCAGAGCAGGCGAGACTACCCGCTGAATTTAAGCATATTACTAAGCGGAGGAAAAGAAACTAACAAGGATTCCCCCAGTAGCGGCGAGCGAACAGGGAAGAGTCCAGCACCGAACCCCGCAGGCTGCCGCCTGTCGTGGCATGTGGTGTTTGGGAGGGTCCACTACCCCGACGCCTCGCGCCGAGCCCAAGTCCAACTTGAATGAGGCCACGGCCCGTAGAGGGTGCCAGGCCCGTAGCGGCCGGTGCGAGCGTCGGCGGGACCTCTCCTTCGAGTCGGGTTGCTTGAGAGTGCAGCTCCAAGTGGGTGGTAAACTCCATCTGAGACTAAATATGACCACGAGACCGATAGCGAACAAGTACCGTGAGGGAAAGTTGAAAAGAACTTTGAAGAGAGAGTTCAAAAGTACGTGAAACCGTTCTGGGGTAAACGTGAGAAGTCCGAAAGGTCGAACGGGTGAGATTCACGCCCATCCGGCCACTGGCCCCCGCCCTCGGCAGATGGGGCCGGCCGCCCGCGCGGAGCAATCCGCGGCGGGGTCGTGTCCGGTTGCCTTTCCACTCGCCGCGGGGTGGGGCCGTTCCGGTGTGCGGTGGGCCGCACTTCTCCCCTAGTAGGACGTCGCGACCCGCTGGGTGCCGGCCTACGGCCCGGGTGCGCAGCCTGTCCTTCCGCGGGCCTCGGTTCGCGTCTGTTGGGCAGAGCCCCGGTGTCCTGGCTGGCTGCTCGGCGGTATATCTGGAGGAGTCGATTCGCCCCTTTGGGCGCTCGGGCTCCCGGCAAGCGCGCGCGGTTCTTCCCGGATGACGGACCTACCTGGCCCGGCCCCGGACCCGCGCCGCTGTTGGCTCGGGATGCTCTCGGGCGGAATAATCGCTCCCGTCAGCGGCGCTTCAGCTTTGGACAATTTCACGACCCGTCTTGAAACACGGACCAAGGAGTCTAACATGTGCGCGAGTCATTGGGCTGTACGAAACCTAAAGGCGTAATGAAAGTGAAGGTCTCGCCTTGCGCGGGCCGAGGGAGGATGGGGCTTCCCCGCCCTTCACGGGGCGGCGGCCTCCGCACTCCCGGGGCGTCTCGTCCTCATTGCGAGGTGAGGCGCACCTAGAGCGTACACGTTGGGACCCGAAAGATGGTGAACTATGCCTGGCCAGGACGAAGTCAGGGGAAACCCTGATGGAGGTCCGTAGCGATTCTGACGTGCAAATCGATCGTCGGAGCTGGGTATAGGGGCGAAAGACTAATCGAACCATCTAGTAGCTGGTTCCCTCCGAAGTTTCCCTCAGGATAGCTGGTGCTCGTACGAGTCTCATCCGGTAAAGCGAATGATTAGAGGCCTTGGGGCCGAAACGACCTCAACCTATTCTCAAACTTTAAATGGGTGAGATCTCCGGCTTGCTTGATATGCTGAAGCCGCGAGCAAACGACTCGGATCGGAGTGCCAAGTGGGCCACTTTTGGTAAGCAGAACTGGCGCTGTGGGATGAACCAAACGCCGAGTTAAGGCGCCCGAATCGACGCTCATGGGAAACCATGAAAGGCGTTGGTTGCTTAAGACAGCAGGACGGTGGCCATGGAAGTCGGAATCCGCTAAGGAGTGTGTAACA
>NW_026062480.1:25000-27500 GCF_023897955.1 Schistocerca gregaria
TGTACCAGATTATCGCTTAACCTAACTGTGGCTGTACCAGATTATCGCTTAACCTAACTCAATTTGTCCCTTAACCTAACTCAATTTGTCCCTTAACCTAACTCAATTTGTCCCTTAACCTAACTCAATTTGTCCCTTAACCTAACTCAATTTGTCCCTTAACCTAACTCAATTTGTCCCTTAACCTAACTCAATTTGTCCCTTAACCTAACTCAATTTGTCCCTTAACCTAACTCAATTTGTCCCTTAACCTAACTCAATTTGTCCCTTAACCTAACTCAATTTGTCCCTTAACCTAACTCAATTTGTCCCTTAACCTAACTCAATTTGTCCCTTAACCTAACTCAATTTGTCCCTTAACCTAACTCAAGTTGTCCCTTAACCTAACTCAAGTTGTCCCTTAACCTAACTCAAGTTGTCCCTTAACCTAACTCAAGTTGTCCCTTAACCTAACTCAAGTTGTCCCTTAACCTAACTCAAGTTGTCCCTTAACCTAACTCAAGTTGTCCCTTAACCTAACTCAAGTTGTCCCTTAACCTAACTCAAGTTGTCCCTTAACCTAACTCAAGTTGTCCCTTAACCTAACTCAAGTTGTCCCTTAACCTAACTCAAGTTGTCCCTTAACCTAACTCAAGTTGTCCCTTAACCTAACTCAAGTTGTCCCTTAACCTAACTCAAGTTGTCCCTTAACCTAACTCAAGTTGTCCCTTAACCTAACTCAAGTTGTCCCTTAACCTAACTCAAGTTGTCCCTTAACCTAACTCAATTTGTCCCTTAACCTAACTCAATTTGTCCCTTAACCTAACCCACGTTGTCCCTTAACCTAACTCAAGTTGTCCCTTAACCTAACTCAAGTTGTCCCTTAACCTAACTCAAGTTGTCCCTTAACCTAACTCAAGTTGTCCCTTAACCTAACTCAAGTTGTCCCTTAACCTAACTCAAGTTGTCCCTTAACCTAACTCAAGTTGTCCCTTAACCTAACTCAAGTTGTCCCTTAACCTAACTCAAGTTGTCCCTTAACCTAACTCAAGTTGTCCCTTAACCTAACTCAAGTTGTCCCTTAACCTAACTCAAGTTGTCCCTTAACCTAACTCAAGTTGTCCCTTAACCTAACTCAATTTGTCCCTTAACCTAACTCAAGTTGTCCCTTAACCTAACTCAAGTTGTCCCTTAACCTAACTCAATTTGTCCCTTAACCTAACTCAATTTGTCCCTTAACCTAACTCAAGTTGTCCCTTAACCTAACTCAAGTTGTCCCTTAACCTAACTCAAGTTGTCCCTTAACCTAACTCAAGTTGTCCCTTAACCTAACTCAAGTTGTCCCTTAACCTAACTCAAGTTGTCCCTTAACCTAACTCAAGTTGTCCCTTAACCTAACTCAAGTTGTCCCTTAACCTAACTCAAGTTGTCCCTTAACCTAACTCAAGTTGTCCCTTAACCTAACTCAAGTTGTCCCTTAACCTAACTCAAGTTGTCCCTTAACCTAACTCAAGTTGTCCCTTAACCTAACTCAAGTTGTCCCTTAACCTAACTCAAGTTGTCCCTTAACCTAACTCAAGTTGTCCCTTAACCTAACTCAAGTTGTCCCTTAACCTAACTCAATTTGTCCCTTAACCTAACTCAATTTGTCCCTTAACCTAACTCAATTTGTCCCTTAACCTAACTCAAGTTGTCCCTTAACCTAACTCAATTTGTCCCTTAACCTAACTCAATTTGTCCCTTAACCTAACTCAATTTGTCCCTTAACCTAACTCAATTTGTCCCTTAACCTAACTCAAGTTGTCCCTTAACCTAACTCAAGTTGTCCCTTAACCTAACCCACGTTGTCCCTTAACCTAACCCACGTTGTCCCTTAACCTAACCGACGTTGTCCCTTAACCTAACCGACGTTGTCCCTTAACCTAACCGACGTTGTCCCTTAACCTAACCGACGTTGTCCCTTAACCTAACCGACGTTGTCCCTTAACCTAACCGACGTTGTCCCTTAACCTAACCGACGTTGTCCCTTAACCTAACCCACGTTGTCCCTTAACCTAACCCACGTTGTCCCTTAACCTAACCCACGTTGTCCCTTAACCTAACCCACGTTGTCCCTTAACCTAACCCACGTTGTCCCTTAACCTAACCCACGTTGTCCCTTAACCTAACCCACGTTGTCCCTTAACCTAACCCACGTTGTCCCTTAACCTAACCCACGTTGTCCCTTAACCTAACCCACGTTGTCCCTTAACCTAACCCACGTTGTCCCTTAACCTAACCCACGTTGTCCCTTAACCTAACCCACGTTGTCCCTTAACCTAACCCACGTTGTCCCTTAACCTAACCCACGTTGTCCCTTAACCTAACCCACGTTGTCCCTTAACCTAACCCACGTTGTCCCTTAACCTAACCCACGTTGTCCCTTAACCTAACCCACGTTGTCCCTTAACCTAACCCACGTTGTCCCTTAACCTAACCCACGTTGTCCCTTAACCTAACCCACGTTGTCCCTTAACCTAAC
>NW_026062481.1:0-15000 GCF_023897955.1 Schistocerca gregaria
CACGAGTTCCAAAGCCCTCCGCTGCAAATATTGATCCAGAGCCTGTGCGGATATTGCAGACGCAAGAGTGTTGAGCGCCCTCCAGTGCTCTCTGCTCCGGAGTAGCGCTCTAACATCTCTGTTAGGGGGCAGTTGTTCCCGTACTTCAGCAAATTGTGGACAGTCCCACAGAGTGTGCTCCGGGGTTCCTTCCTCGCCACAGTCACAGTCTGTGGTTTCTCTTTTGCCAGTCCTACACAAGTAGGTGGAAAAGGGCCCATGTCCTGTCAAGAAATGCACCAATCCCCGTGAGGGTTTCAGAAACCGAAGTCTCATCCGCTCTCTCACGTTGGGGAAAAAATGGTGCACGCGCCTGCTTGTGCGGAGCGCGTCCCACCTCTGCTGCCACTCGTCAAAGAGCCAGTTCCGGACTTCAGCAGCGCTGTCTGCCGGTCGGCCTAAGATGTTATTGACCCCATCCGGATTTCCCTTCCGGAGCCAATACAGCGCACCCCTTTCCCTGACCAGCAGGTCAAGTGGGGGGATTGCTGTGATGACTAGTAGCGCATCGGCGGAAGTCGTGCTGTATGCTCCAGTGAGGCGCAACAGCGCTTGGCGCTGCAGCCTCCTCATCGCCGCCGCAGGTTTTCTCTGTCTCAGCCTATGAGCCCAGACACTCGACCCGTAAGCCGTGATGGCCACGAGAATGCTCGAGTGATATAGCCTTAATGTCTGCAATGGCAGATGGTATTGCTTGTTTGCAATACTGGCTATCTTGTGGAAGAGGGCCTGGCTTTTGCGACATACGATCTCGATATGCGCAGAGAACAGTCTGGACTCATCGAGGTGGATTCCCAGATACCTCGCCATGCGTGTTCGCCTGATAGCTCCATCGTTGGCACCGCCAGCAATTCGGAGTACAGGGCCACGTGCCAAACGGCCGCGCAGCAAGATATACACAGTCTTCTCAGCAGACAGCTTCAGCTTCACTTTGTGGCACCACTGCTGCAGGGCGTTGAGCGCTGCGTTGCAGTTTACTTCCAACATTGCCCGAGAGTCACCTTCTATCACTAGAAGGATGTCATCGGCGTACGCTACTACGCCTCGCACTTGTCGCAGTTCTCCTAGTTCCGCCAACACAGGCTCGAGGCCTACATCCCAGAATATGGGACCGCAGACCGAGCCCTGTGGGCATCCCTTGGTGATCGACTTCTCAACCGCCCGCCCCGGGCACCGCAAAACCGCCCGCCGGTTACGGCAGTAGTCTAGCAGGCACCGGTACAGGGGCCCAGGACATTCCAACTTCCTTAGGCTGTCGAACAGTGCCGGCCACCATAGGTTGTCGAAAGCCCCAGCGATGTCAACCATTATCCCCGCAACGTACTTGGCTGTAGATGTGTCCACCAACAACATTGCCTTGTTTATAGCATCTTCTGTACACAGACCCCTCCTGAATCCATATTGGTCGGGACTGCGTCCCCTAAGTTCCCGGTGTTGCTCTAGCCGAAGGCATAGGAGCTTCTCCTGGAGCTTAGCCATGGAGTTCAAGAGACAGATGGGTCGGTATGATTTCGGCACTTCCGGATCCTTGTCCTCACCCTTTCTCAGAATGACCACTTCGGCCAACTTCCACGATTCTGGTACCCGTCCCTGACGTAAGCACTCATTGTAGAGGTTAGTCAGGTAAGGGCAGATCTCCGCGCACAGGGCTTGGAGAACCTCGGCAGCGAGTCCATCATGGCCCGTCGCCTTTTTACGGCGCAATTCAAGAATTGCGGCGGTAACTTCACGTTCAGTGAACGGAGCAACAGGCGTCTCATCGGCATACAGCTCATGGAGTTGTCGCCTCAAATTCCCCTGTTCCTCGTCCTCATCTTCGCTACTATCGTCGGGCAATAAGGTACTCATGAGGAGCTCAGCTGACTCTTGCCAGTCCTTGGTGTGACTGCCATCGATCTTCCTTAGGGTCGACAGGACCGTCGGTGACCGAACTTTTGACACGGCAATCCTGTACGGTGTACCCCAGGGGTCAGCCGCCAGACTGTCACGAACAAAAGACTGCCAACTCTCAGTCCGTACTGTGTGCAGTGCCCGCTTAAACACGGCTTTGGCCCGCCTGTACCGCGCAAGCGTGGCCTCACGAATGTGATCGCCTACGCTGCGCTGGTAATGCCGCCGCGCTCTTCTGCATTCGCGTCGGAGACGCTGCAGCTCAGGGTTCCAAGGTGCCTTAGGCATTTTCCCTGTGTGGGCCAACGGGACTGCGCCTGTTGCTGCTGTCTGTATGGCCGCCGTCAGATCTTCTGCAGCTTTGTCAACGTCCACAACGCGATCCATTGGCCAATTCGGTATCACTAGATTACCTCTTAGTCGATCCCAATTAGCCTTTCGCCAGTTGTACTTGACGGTGCCGTTCACCTGGTCTTCAGGAGGAGGCTCCCCATCATAGGCTACAGTGAATGTGATCAGATTGTGGTCACTTAGTGTCATTCCCCGCCATACCTTCCAGTTCTCCGCACGGAGATGCTCGTGTGCACTCTTTAGTGTCACATCGATATTCGAGGTCGCTCCACGGCGGCCTTCGAAAGTTGGTGGGAAGTTTGGTCGGTTCAGCACTTCTAGTCTGAGCTCGTGAATTGCTTCAGCGAGTCTCTCACCTCGCCTGGCGGCGCGTCGAGCACCAAGAGGCGTGATGTCACTGTGCCATAGGGGTGACATGGCATTTGCGTCCATTGTGCAAATCAGCAAGTCATTGCGGTAGAACCCAACCGCCTCTTTTAACTGGTCGATATACGGTCTTTCTCTGTGCCTGTACTGAAAGTACATATTTAGCACGAAAAAGGTGAAATCGCCAGTATTTATCTCAGCTAACACCATGCATCTGTTGCTTAGGTGCGCCACTTTGACTGCTCTGAAGGAACGATTTAGCACAACAATTGCTGCCATAGGATGCTCTCCCCCAGCCAGGATCTGAGCTGTTGTCGGCATATATCGGATCTTTCCGTCCCTAGAGTAGGGCTCTTGCAGACATAATATGTCTAGAGACTCCTCCTCCGCTCGGCGTCGTACCTCCTGCATCACCGCTTGCGTTCGCGCGCAGTTCAGCTGTCCTATCTTAACCGACATTGGCATTGTGATTTTTCACAGTCCGGTCGGGGACAGGAGAGGTAGCGGCCGGAATGGAGACGGTTGACGAGAGGTCTTGTCTCCCATAGTCTGTCCGCTGGATTTTGCGTTGAGTGAGAATCCTGTAGTAGGCACACTCTTTGCCTGGCGTTTCGCATGTGCGATTACGCTTTTTGCACGGGATACAGACCGCTCGGTCCCCCGCTTTTCTACAGTCCTTCCTCATGTGGCCGTTCTCGCCACAGTGCCCACATGTTATTATACTCGGGTCCTGCTTGCAGAACCTTACCGAGTGGTTCACATCCTGGCACCGCGTGCAAACGACTAAGTCCAGGTAGTCGTCAACCGGCATGGACTCAAAGCCCATGTACAGTCGCTTCTGCCTCAGAATCGCGACTCTGAGTCTGGGGCTTACTTCCACCACGAGATGTGATGTTTGTTTGCCCCTTGGCCCAGTCCGGAACTTCGGCTTAAACTCCTGGCGAAACTGTGTTTCGGAAAGTCCTCCAAGGTCGTTTTGCTTTCGAGTTAGCTCAACCACAGCTTCATTCTTCATGACACATGGTACATGATATATGATTATCTGCGGATTGAGCTTTTTCGGCAGTTCGCACTTGAGTGCTTCTGTCAGTTTGTTGTTAGCTAGAAGCTTCTGGCGATCAGTCTCAGACGCCACATCTACGATGAGCGTCGGGCCGTTTGTGGCGACCCGTGAGAACTTCACACCTTCAACCTCAGGCTTGACCAGGGAGGTGAATTTCTTTCTCACTTCTGCGCCAGTTTCATTGCCCTTGGACTTGATGAAGAGCGTTGCCTTCTCAGTCAGGGCTTTGGTTATCATCGCCTGCGTTTTCCGTTCTGGTATGGGTGGAGCGGCGGCAACTTGTGCAAAGGTCTTGGGTGGCGCCGTGGGCACCGCCTTCGTCCTCGCCAGCTCCTCCTCCAAGGCTTCCACCCTTCCGGTGAGGGCCGACTGCGCCATGGCCCAATCAAACAACTTAGCTCTCAGTTGTCTCTTAAAGTCCCCCAGATTTCCCTCCTCGACCAGTTGTCCCGGTTTTAGAGAGTCATCCACGAGCTTCAGGACGTCCTCGAGCCGCGTCGCGATAAGCTTCACGGTCGCAAGATCGCTTGGGCTTGCCTTGTATCGGGACGTGCCGTCATCGACTGGGCCGCCAGGCTGTTGTCCGGCTACCTGCGCCGAGTCCGGCTGCTTGTTCGGTTTCCGCTTCTTCCGTCGTGTCCGGGACTTGCGTCTCTCGGCACCCGACATTGGTGAAGAGGCGCGGCTACTGCTGGCGCTTTCCCCGACTGGGCCGCTGGGCAGTTGCCCGGCTACCTTCGCCGGTTTCGGCACACTTTTCGCCGTCTCCGGCAGTTGAGACTTCGGCCGTGGGGCCGCCGTCTCTCCCGCCGGGCGAGTCTGGGTGAGCTTGCCGGTGCCGACTGGGCCGCTGGGTCTTTGCCCGGCTACCTGCGCCAGCTTTGGCTCGCTCGCAGCCTTCCCCGCCGGCGGTGTCGTTGGCCGCGAGGCCTTCGTTTCCGCCTTCGGTTCGGACTTCCCCGTTGCGCCTTCCCCGACTGGGCCGCCGGGCTTGCGCCCGGCTACCTGCGCCGGTTTCGGCTTGTCTCCCGCCTTAGGTGCCGCTTTCGGCGCCGGCTGGCGGGGTGGCGGCATCAGATCGGTTACAGCGTCCGCACTCAGCGATCTCTGCCGGAGCAGTTTTCGCAGGTGTTTCTTCTGCTTCCTCACTTTTGCCTTCCGTTCTTTCTCACTGTCACTTTCACTCGCGTCTGCAAGCGTCCGTGCCAGCGTCTCGCTTGCTGCAGTCTTAGCGCTCCGTGCACGAGGTGTACGGAGCTCCAATTCTGGCTCGCTAAGCGCGGGGTCATGGTCTTCTGGCCTATGGGCCTCCGACTGCCCTTGTGTTGGGAGTTCGTCTTGACACGGAGTGTCAGACTCGTCCCCTGAATGGTTGGTGTTGTGACTCCGCGACGGCCCACCAGTTCCGTCGGGACAAGGTTGATTGAGAGAAGCCATGTGGTTCCCACGATCAGCTAGGGATATAAGTGGTCCACCCAGGCGTTGCCCCGCCCACCTGGGTAAGCCTTATACAACAGAGGGTCGGCCGGTCCTCTGAGGTGGCTGACTCACGACTGTTCACAACTCAACAGCCTTGCGCCCCATAGCCGCCAGCTAACGCAGAGGGTGAGGGGTGATTATAGAGATTGTCCTTCTCTTGCCCAGGCGGTTAAGCCAAGACTCCGGTCCGAAACACGCACGACGTTCCACTGCGCGCCTCACAGCGGTCGTTGAAGTACGTGTCTCAGATTACGGACGGCGCTGGTAGCGCTTGCCAGCACCGGGCTCGGGCACCCCGGGTTTGCCAGGCCCGTACGTCGGCTGTATTAGCCTTCGTCCCTGTGGTCGTGGTCTTAGACCACTCAGGAGCATCCTCCTGGGGGCAGCTCCCGGTGACTTCCACGTTGCGAAGGCCGATGCCGGCCTCCACTCTGCAGTTATACACCAAGGAATCCTCCGAGCGAGGCCGGGTCGCCGCCCGCGTTGCATCCTCTGAAAGTCAGAGGGCGCTTCGCAGTCAGCGCCCTTCCCCGCGCGTGGACATCGGCCTGCTTCCGCTTTGGCCATCAAAAGCTAGAGCCTTGGTTTCCGCAGGAACGATGACCGCCCTACTCCCCACTGTGCTTTGTGCGCCAACCGCACACGCCAACCACAACCAACATTACATGTGGCCGGGCGGCGCCGCTAAGTTGTCCGGGCGCGGCCGGCGGAGCCGGGCGCAGCCGGGCCCGCGCCCGCCGCCAGCGTAGCCGCGAGAGCGGGCTGTCAGCCAGAGGCCGACCGCCCGCCCAGCGCCAGCCAGCAGCGCGCGCATCGCCCGGCCGCACCCGGCCCCGCGCAGCGCAGCCGACACGGCAGCGCGCAAGCGCACAGCCCGACCGGCAGCCAAGACCCGCCACTACCCCGGCCAACCGCGCCGCGCCCGGCTAGCGCCGGGCGTTCACGCGCGAGGCCGGGGCCGCAGCAGGACCCGCCGCCAGCGAGCCGCGCGAAGCGCACCGCCGTGCGCACAAGTCCAGCAGTAGCGCGCCAACTCACGTCGACACACTCCGCTGCACGCGCACGCACTACGTACGAGCTTGGATACTAGACTTAAGAGTCCGACACCTACAAGCGCTCGCAGTAGTGGGAGACGCGCACTCGGCCGGAAAGGGTCGATGTTCGATCCAACCGCCTCGTGCAGACGTCTCCTTGTGGGGAGTATACCTCCCGTGGCACTTGTGTCATGGAGCTCAGCATTCCACGGCCGATAAGTCAACCGCGATAACGCCTTGCTCCTGCTGTGGGGAGTGAGTTCCGTAGCGCGCACAGGCAGAGACGGAAACACATCCTCTCAGAGAGCGTGAAATGACTTTAACGCAAAAGCGGCGCCCGCCGCACCCCAGCCAGGGCCAGGGCGCAGCGGGCGCCGCCCCAGCAAAAGCGGCGCCCGCCGCATCCGAGCCGAAGCCGAGACACAGCAGACGCCACCATCGCATGGAGCCGCACCACGCCGCAGCCCGGCCGAAGCCGAGGCACAGCAAGCGCCGCCTTAGTAAAAGCGGCGACCGCCGCACCCCGGCCAAGGGCCGAAGCACAGCAAGCGCCGCTATAACTTGTAAGTGCCATTCGCCAGTGAGCAAGGATACTAGACCGGAGTCCGACACCTTATCGCTCACGGCGAGCAAGGCTGCAGAGCCCGGTTTGGAGGGGCCAGTTGCCCAGTCCCACCGCATCCGAGCTTGCGCCCTGCACGGGAGTCGCCCTTCTCTCATTGGTTTCACCGGTTGCCCGGCTACTCGCATCTTACACCACGGGGAGGTTGAGAGATCGGACATTTAGCCGCCCGTCTTCTACCAGTATAGGTGGACTCCACCACTGGTTAGACAGCATAACGGCCTTCGTAAGATAGTAGATAGGGACAGCGGGAATCTCGTTAATCCATTCATGCGCGTCACTAATTAGATGACGAGGCATTTGGCTACCTTAAGAGAGTCATAGTTACTCCCGCCGTTTACCCGCGCTTGCTTGAATTTCTTCACGTTGACATTCAGAGCACTGGGCAGAAATCACATTGCGTCAACACCCGCTAGGGCCATCGCAATGCTTTGTTTTAATTAGACAGTCGGATTCCCCCAGTCCGTGCCAGTTCTGAGTTGATCGTTGAATGGCGGCCGAAGAGAATCCGCGCACCCGCGCGCCCCCGGAGGAGCACGCTAAGGCGGACGCGGCCTCGCAGCAAGGAAGATCCGTGGGAGGCCAAGGCACGGGACCGAGCTCGGATCCTGCACGCAGGTTGAAGCACCGGGGCGCGAACGCCGCGCAGGCGCGCGCATCCTGCACCGCCGGCCAGCACGAGGCCAACCAACGGCGAGAGCAGACCACGCCCGCGCTAAACGCCCGCACTTACCGGCACCCCTACGGCACTCACCTCGCCCAGGCCCGGCACGTTAGCGCTGACCCACTTCCCGACCAAGCCCGACACGCCCCGATCCTCAGAGCCAATCCTTATCCCGAAGTTACGGATCCAATTTGCCGACTTCCCTTACCTACATTATTCTATCGACTAGAGGCTCTTCACCTTGGAGACCTGCTGCGGATATGGGTACGAACCGGCGCGACACCTCCACGTGGCCCTCTCCCGGATTTTCAAGGTCCGAGGGGAAGATCGGGACACCGCCGCAACTGCGGTGCTCTTCGCGTTCCAAACCCTATCTCCCTGCTAGAGGATTCCAGGGAACTCGAACGCTCATGCAGAAAAGAAAACTCTTCCCCGATCTCCCGACGGCGTCTCCGGGTCCTTTTGGGTTACCCCGACGAGCATCTCTAAAAGAGGGGCCCGACTTATATCGGTTCCGCTGCCGGGTTCCGGAATAGGAACCGGATTCCCTTTCGCCCAACGGGGGCCAGCACAAAGTGCATCATGCTATGACGGCCCCCATCAACATCGGATTTCTCCTAGGGCTTAGGATCGACTGACTCGTGTGCAACGGCTGTTCACACGAAACCCTTCTCCGCGTCAGCCCTCCAGGGCCTCGCTGGAGTATTTGCTACTACCACCAAGATCTGCACCGACGGCGGCTCCAGGCAGGCTCACGCCCAGACCCTTCTGCGCCCACCGCCGCGACCCTCCTACTCGTCAGGGCTTCGCGGCCGGCCGCGAGGACCGGCCATGACTGCCAGACTGACGGCCGAGTATAGGCACGACGCTTCAGCGCCATCCATTTTCAGGGCTAGTTGCTTCGGCAGGTGAGTTGTTACACACTCCTTAGCGGATTCCGACTTCCATGGCCACCGTCCTGCTGTCTTAAGCAACCAACGCCTTTCATGGTTTCCCATGAGCGTCGATTCGGGCGCCTTAACTCGGCGTTTGGTTCATCCCACAGCGCCAGTTCTGCTTACCAAAAGTGGCCCACTTGGCACTCCGATCCGAGTCGTTTGCTCGCGGCTTCAGCATATCAAGCAAGCCGGAGATCTCACCCATTTAAAGTTTGAGAATAGGTTGAGGTCGTTTCGGCCCCAAGGCCTCTAATCATTCGCTTTACCGGATGAGACTCGTACGAGCACCAGCTATCCTGAGGGAAACTTCGGAGGGAACCAGCTACTAGATGGTTCGATTAGTCTTTCGCCCCTATACCCAGCTCCGACGATCGATTTGCACGTCAGAATCGCTACGGACCTCCATCAGGGTTTCCCCTGACTTCGTCCTGGCCAGGCATAGTTCACCATCTTTCGGGTCCCAACGTGTACGCTCTAGGTGCGCCTCACCTCGCAATGAGGACGAGACGCCCCGGGAGTGCGGAGGCCGCCGCCCCGTGAAGGGCGGGGAAGCCCCATCCTCCCTCGGCCCGCGCAAGGCGAGACCTTCACTTTCATTACGCCTTTAGGTTTCGTACAGCCCAATGACTCGCGCACATGTTAGACTCCTTGGTCCGTGTTTCAAGACGGGTCGTGAAATTGTCCAAAGCTGAAGCGCCGCTGACGGGAGCGATTATTCCGCCCGAGAGCATCCCGAGCCAACAGCGGCGCGGGTCCGGGGCCGGGCCAGGTAGGTCCGTCATCCGGGAAGAACCGCGCGCGCTTGCCGGGAGCCCGAGCGCCCAAAGGGGCGAATCGACTCCTCCAGATATACCGCCGAGCAGCCAGCCAGGACACCGGGGCTCTGCCCAACAGACGCGAACCGAGGCCCGCGGAAGGACAGGCTGCGCACCCGGGCCGTAGGCCGGCACCCAGCGGGTCGCGACGTCCTACTAGGGGAGAAGTGCGGCCCACCGCACACCGGAACGGCCCCACCCCGCGGCGAGTGGAAAGGCAACCGGACACGACCCCGCCGCGGATTGCTCCGCGCGGGCGGCCGGCCCCATCTGCCGAGGGCGGGGGCCAGTGGCCGGATGGGCGTGAATCTCACCCGTTCGACCTTTCGGACTTCTCACGTTTACCCCAGAACGGTTTCACGTACTTTTGAACTCTCTCTTCAAAGTTCTTTTCAACTTTCCCTCACGGTACTTGTTCGCTATCGGTCTCGTGGTCATATTTAGTCTCAGATGGAGTTTACCACCCACTTGGAGCTGCACTCTCAAGCAACCCGACTCGAAGGAGAGGTCCCGCCGACGCTCGCACCGGCCGCTACGGGCCTGGCACCCTCTACGGGCCGTGGCCTCATTCAAGTTGGACTTGGGCTCGGCGCGAGGCGTCGGGGTAGTGGACCCTCCCAAACACCACATGCCACGACAGGCGGCAGCCTGCGGGGTTCGGTGCTGGACTCTTCCCTGTTCGCTCGCCGCTACTGGGGGAATCCTTGTTAGTTTCTTTTCCTCCGCTTAGTAATATGCTTAAATTCAGCGGGTAGTCTCGCCTGCTCTGAGGTCGTTGTACGAGGTGTCGCACGCCACACCGCCAGCCGGCTGTGCACGCTACCGAGAAAGTACCGGTATGCGAACCGCCAGGCGACGGGCGCGCATCGCACGTTTAAGGAGACGCGGCCGGCCACACAGGCGACCACGACACTCCCACGTCTCCGAAGCGGGACAAACGCCGCGCGCTTCAGTATACGTAGCCGACCCTCAGCCAGACGTGGCCCGGGAACGGAATCCATGGACCGCAATGTGCGTTCGAAACGTCGATGTTCATGTGTCCTGCAGTTCACATGTCGACGCGCAATTTGCTGCGTTCTTCATCGACCCACGAGCCGAGTGATCCACCGTCCTGGGTGATCTTTTCCTTTTCAGTCTCCCACTGTCTCTTTCAAGACAGTAGCATTTGCGGGACTGAGGCGTCTGACGGCCCCTGTTCCACTATTTTTTTGTGTCCAACGGCCTCACAGCCGATGGGCGTCGTACGGCTCCACACCGGAGTGGACAGGCACTCGGGCGAACGTCATTCAAAACCGGCGCCAGGCGCCAGGTACCGCAGGCCAGCCGCTCCAGAGCTTCAGCGCTCGTACCACACAACAACAACACTTCCGCTAGTTTTGAGAGGCACGCGTGGTTCCGCACGCGGCGCACGGCCACTGCCGTACAGGTAGCGTGTTGCGCGACACGACACGCACATCGAAAGACATGCAGTCTAGTCGGTAATGATCCTTCCGCAGGTTCACCTACGGAAACCTTGTTACGACTTTTACTTCCTCTAAATGATCAAGTTTGGTCATCTTTCCGGTAGCATCGGCAACGACAGAGTCGATGCCGCGTACCAGTCCGAAGACCTCACTAAATCATTCAATCGGTAGTAGCGACGGGCGGTGTGTACAAAGGGCAGGGACGTAATCAACGCGAGCTTATGACTCGCGCTTACTGGGAATTCCTCGTTCATGGGGAACAATTGCAAGCCCCAATCCCTAGCACGAAGGAGGTTCAGCGGGTTACCCCGACCTTTCGGCCTAGGAAGACACGCTGATTCCTTCAGTGTAGCGCGCGTGCGGCCCAGAACATCTAAGGGCATCACAGACCTGTTATTGCTCAATCTCGTGCGGCTAGAAGCCGCCTGTCCCTCTAAGAAGAAAAGTAATCGCTGACAGCACGAAGGATGTCACGCGACTAGTTAGCAGGCTAGAGTCTCGTTCGTTATCGGAATTAACCAGACAAATCGCTCCACCAACTAAGAACGGCCATGCACCACCACCCACCGAATCAAGAAAGAGCTATCAATCTGTCAATCCTTCCGGTGTCCGGGCCTGGTGAGGTTTCCCGTGTTGAGTCAAATTAAGCCGCAGGCTCCACTCCTGGTGGTGCCCTTCCGTCAATTCCTTTAAGTTTCAGCTTTGCAACCATACTTCCCCCGGAACCCAAAAGCTTTGGTTTCCCGGAGGCTGCCCGCCGAGTCATCGGAGGAACTGCGGCGGATCGCTGGCTGGCATCGTTTATGGTTAGAACTAGGGCGGTATCTGATCGCCTTCGAACCTCTAACTTTCGTTCTTGATTAATGAAAACATACTTGGCAAATGCTTTCGCTTCTGTTCGTCTTGCGACGATCCAAGAATTTCACCTCTAACGTCGCAATACGAATGCCCCCGCCTGTCCCTATTAATCATTACCTCGGGTTCCGAAAACCAACAAAATAGAACCGAGGTCCTATTCCATTATTCCATGCACACAGTATTCAGGCGGGCTTGCCTGCTTTAAGCACTCTAATTTGTTCAAAGTAAACGTGCCGGCCCACCGAGACACTCAACAAAGAGCACCCTGGTAGGATTTAAACGGGGTCCGCCTCGGGACGCGAAAGCACCCCTTCGGCTCGCCCCACCGGCAGGACGTCCCACGATACATGCCAGTTAAACACCGACGGGCGGTGAACCAACAGCGTGGGACACAAATCCAACTACGAGCTTTTTAACCGCAACAACTTTAATATACGCTATTGGAGCTGGAATTACCGCGGCTGCTGGCACCAGACTTGCCCTCCAATACATACTCGTTAAAGGATTTAAAGTGTACTCATTCCGATTACGGGGCCTCGGATGAGTCCCGTATCGTTATTTTTCGTCACTACCTCCCCGTGCCGGGAGTGGGTAATTTGCGCGCCTGCTGCCTTCCTTGGATGTGGTAGCCGTTTCTCAGGCTCCCTCTCCGGAATCGAACCCTGATTCCCCGTTACCCGTTACAACCATGGTAGGCGCAGAACCTACCATCGACAGTTGATAATGCAGACATTTGAAAGATGCGTCGCCGGTACGAGGACCGTGCGATCAGCCCAAAGTTATTCAGTCACCAAGGCAAACGGACCAGACAAGCCAATCCGATTGGTTTTGATCTAATAAAAGCGTCCCTTCCATCTCTGGTCGGGACTCTGTTTGCATGTATTAGCTCTAGAATTACCACAGTTATCCAAGTAACGTGGGTACGATCTAAGGAACCATAACTGATTTAATGAGCCATTCGCGGTTTCACCTTAATGCGGCTTGTACTGAGACATGCATGGCTTAATCTTTGAGACAAGCATATGACTACTGGCAGGATCAACCAGGGAGCTGCGTCAACTAGAGCTGAGCAGCCGGCCGCCCGGGAGTGTGTCCCGGGGGCCCGCGCGAACACGCAAGCGTCCGCTCAATTATTCTGCAAACAGGAGGAGGCCGAGCTCCCCTGCACGATACACCTCGAAACCCTCTCAGGTCCCGGCGGCGCGCAGCGCCGTCCTAGGTACTTGGTCGGTTTCGAGAGAGGCGCAATCGCCCGGAGTTAGGCGAGTAGACGGTTTTAGTGCGAACACCCTTGCTCCCAACTGAGCTTGCCGCTGCCGACAGAGGCCCGGGAGCGTGCTGTCGTGGCATTGCCGGCGGGAGACAACACGCGCCACCTATGGTGACCGGCAGCTCCAACGCCAGCGCCACACAAGGGCAAAGCCCCACTTGGGTGCAGAAGCGAACTCTCCCAGCACAGCGCACGCGCCAACACGTCCGCACAACTGCGATACAAACCACCTGCGAGAACCGCTGGGGCGACCGAGCAGCAGACGGCGTCGCGGCGCCGAGTGCCAGGCGGCGGCGCATCCTCAACGCACACAGTCCTCAATCAGACCAGCACACTGCAGATGTCCACCGCGCTTCGCACCGGGCTCGGCTGAACCAACTTTGGCCGCCAGGCGCCGTGTGCAGGGTGCGCCGCAGCGTAGCTGCACCGCCTGCCGGGCCCGTCGGCTGGCGCTCCTGCCACTCGGCGCCCCCCACCAGCCGCCTGTTGCGCGTGCGCCCACGCAGCGCGCGGCCAACACGCCGGGCGGCCCCCCTTCACCGGCCGGGAACAGTCCCACCAAGCCACCGCCGCGTATCGCTTCATACCCACATGGACCTAGTCACGTGTGTGGATGTGGCGGGTACCGCTGAAACAACCGGTTAATAGCTGTACCGATCGTCGCCATCACAGATTCACCTCCAGCGTGAACAACCGCTCAACAACGGATTTCCAGTTCATTTGCGTATCTTGGGCAGTAAACGTAGATGTCCACCTACATTTGCGAATTCAACAATTCTTGCATGCCAGGATGTCATGTGTCACGACACGCTACATCAGACCACATACACACTGCGACATGTGCAGAAGAGAACACGTGGAAGGTGGCCCGCGCACGTATGCGATGTCCCTTCCGCGATCCACTGTCAACCGGCATCTGCGGCATGTCCCAGATATGGAACGCGGTCCACCAGGGTAGCACTTTGTGTGAGGCAATACGACAAAGTCGGAATACACGCGTCACTACATCAGACGGCTCACGCTGACCTGACCTGACCTGACCTGACCTGACCTGACTCACCGCACCACCACCCCCAGCGACCCAGGGTGACATACAATGCGTTCGTACGTTCCTCCCACACGCCTCTACGGCGTACCACAGTGCAACCTAGCTGTTATTGGGAGACGAGACAAGTAGCATCGAGCACAACATATGGAAATTGAGATTCGACACCGTTGGGCACAGCCAGCGTACGGTCACACGTATCACACTACTTCACTCTGTACGTAACGACCGATGATCGGTACAGCGTGTGGGTTACGCGTACGACATCAGCGGACAATGGACACAGACCATACCACGACGTACACTGAGGGCGTCGACATCTGAATGCAACTGAACAGCTGCGAGGCTCATTTAACACTCAAACGCCAGACCGACCAGCTTGAGAGGACAGAGACACAAAGAGGGGGACAGAGGGGGGGGGGGGCGGCGATATAGTCCTATTGCAGTACAATTGACAGTGGATAGCGGGAATATGTGGAAAGTAAGCAACACTCGCAAGACATCTACATGAGGATAACAACGACACCAGAGATTCCGAGCAGTGAACTATGTTAGGCAAAGGGACAACGTGGGTTAGGTTAAGGGACAACGTGGGTTAGGTTAAGGGACAACGTGGGTTAGGTTAAGGGACAACGTGGGTTAGGTTAAGGGACAACGTGGGTTAGGTTAAGGGACAACGTGGGTTAGGTTAAGGGACAACGTGGGTTAGGTTAAGGGACAACGTGGGTTAGGTTAAGGGACAACGTGGGTTAGGTTAAGGGACAACGTGGGTTAGGTTAAGGGACAACGTGGGTTAGGTTAAGGGACAACGTGGGTTAGGTTAAGGGACAACGTGGGTTAGGTTAAGGGACAACGTGGGTTAGGTTAAGGGACAACGTGGGTTAGGTTAAGGGACAACGTGGGTTAGGTTAAGGGACAACGTGAGTTAGGTTAAGGGACAAATTGAGTTAGGTTAAGGGACAACGTGGGTTAGGTTAAGGGACAAATTGAGTTAGGTTAAGGGACAAATTGAGTTAGGTTAAGGGACAAATTGAGTTAGGTTAAGGGACAACTTGAGTTAGGTTAAGGGACAACTTGAGTTAGGTTAAGGGACAACTTGAGTT
>NW_026062481.1:22500-27500 GCF_023897955.1 Schistocerca gregaria
TGTGCACGCTACCGAGAAAGTACCGGTATGCGAACCGCCAGGCGACGGGCGCGCATCGCACGTTTAAGGAGACGCGGCCGGCCACACAGGCGACCACGACACTCCCACGTCTCCGAAGCGGGACAAACGCCGCGCGCTTCAGTATACGTAGCCGACCCTCAGCCAGACGTGGCCCGGGAACGGAATCCATGGACCGCAATGTGCGTTCGAAACGTCGATGTTCATGTGTCCTGCAGTTCACATGTCGACGCGCAATTTGCTGCGTTCTTCATCGACCCACGAGCCGAGTGATCCACCGTCCTGGGTGATCTTTTCCTTTTCAGTCTCCCACTGTCTCTTTCAAGACAGTAGCATTTGCGGGACTGAGGCGTCTGACGGCCCCTGTTCCACTATTTTTTTGTGTCCAACGGCCTCACAGCCGATGGGCGTCGTACGGCTCCACACCGGAGCGGACAGGCACTCGGGCGAACGTCATTCAAAACCGGCGCCAGGCGCCAGGTACCGCAGGCCAGCCGCTCCAGAGCTTCAGCGCTCGTACCACACAACAACAACACTTCCGCTAGTTTTGAGAGGCACGCGTGGTTCCGCACGCGGCGCACGGCCACTGCCGTACAGGTAGCGTGTTGCGCGACACGACACGCACATCGAAAGACATGCAGTCTAGTCGGTAATGATCCTTCCGCAGGTTCACCTACGGAAACCTTGTTACGACTTTTACTTCCTCTAAATGATCAAGTTTGGTCATCTTTCCGGTAGCATCGGCAACGACAGAGTCGATGCCGCGTACCAGTCCGAAGACCTCACTAAATCATTCAATCGGTAGTAGCGACGGGCGGTGTGTACAAAGGGCAGGGACGTAATCAACGCGAGCTTATGACTCGCGCTTACTGGGAATTCCTCGTTCATGGGGAACAATTGCAAGCCCCAATCCCTAGCACGAAGGAGGTTCAGCGGGTTACCCCGACCTTTCGGCCTAGGAAGACACGCTGATTCCTTCAGTGTAGCGCGCGTGCGGCCCAGAACATCTAAGGGCATCACAGACCTGTTATTGCTCAATCTCGTGCGGCTAGAAGCCGCCTGTCCCTCTAAGAAGAAAAGTAATCGCTGACAGCACGAAGGATGTCACGCGACTAGTTAGCAGGCTAGAGTCTCGTTCGTTATCGGAATTAACCAGACAAATCGCTCCACCAACTAAGAACGGCCATGCACCACCACCCACCGAATCAAGAAAGAGCTATCAATCTGTCAATCCTTCCGGTGTCCGGGCCTGGTGAGGTTTCCCGTGTTGAGTCAAATTAAGCCGCAGGCTCCACTCCTGGTGGTGCCCTTCCGTCAATTCCTTTAAGTTTCAGCTTTGCAACCATACTTCCCCCGGAACCCAAAAGCTTTGGTTTCCCGGAGGCTGCCCGCCGAGTCATCGGAGGAACTGCGGCGGATCGCTGGCTGGCATCGTTTATGGTTAGAACTAGGGCGGTATCTGATCGCCTTCGAACCTCTAACTTTCGTTCTTGATTAATGAAAACATACTTGGCAAATGCTTTCGCTTCTGTTCGTCTTGCGACGATCCAAGAATTTCACCTCTAACGTCGCAATACGAATGCCCCCGCCTGTCCCTATTAATCATTACCTCGGGTTCCGAAAACCAACAAAATAGAACCGAGGTCCTATTCCATTATTCCATGCACACAGTATTCAGGCGGGCTTGCCTGCTTTAAGCACTCTAATTTGTTCAAAGTAAACGTGCCGGCCCACCGAGACACTCAACAAAGAGCACCCTGGTAGGATTTAAACGGGGTCCGCCTCGGGACGCGAAAGCACCCCTTCGGCTCGCCCCACCGGCAGGACGTCCCACGATACATGCCAGTTAAACACCGACGGGCGGTGAACCAACAGCGTGGGACACAAATCCAACTACGAGCTTTTTAACCGCAACAACTTTAATATACGCTATTGGAGCTGGAATTACCGCGGCTGCTGGCACCAGACTTGCCCTCCAATAGATACTCGTTAAAGGATTTAAAGTGTACTCATTCCGATTACGGGGCCTCGGATGAGTCCCGTATCGTTATTTTTCGTCACTACCTCCCCGTGCCGGGAGTGGGTAATTTGCGCGCCTGCTGCCTTCCTTGGATGTGGTAGCCGTTTCTCAGGCTCCCTCTCCGGAATCGAACCCTGATTCCCCGTTACCCGTTACAACCATGGTAGGCGCAGAACCTACCATCGACAGTTGATAAGGCAGACATTTGAAAGATGCGTCGCCGGTACGAGGACCGTGCGATCAGCCCAAAGTTATTCAGAGTCACCAAGGCAAACGGACCAGACAAGCCAATCCGATTGGTTTTGATCTAATAAAAGCGTCCCTTCCATCTCTGGTCGGGACTCTGTTTGCATGTATTAGCTCTAGAATTACCACAGTTATCCAAGTAACGTGGGTACGATCTAAGGAACCATAACTGATTTAATGAGCCATTCGCGGTTTCACCTTAATGCGGCTTGTACTGAGACATGCATGGCTGAATCTTTGAGACAAGCATATGACTACTGGCAGGATCAACCAGGGAGCTGCGTCAACTAGAGCTGAGCAGCCGGCCGCCCGGGAGTGTGTCCCGGGGGCCCGCGCGAACACGCAAGCGTCCGCTCAATTATTCTGCAAACAGGAGGAGGCCGAGCTCCCCTGCACGATACACCTCGAAACCCTCTCAGGTCCCGGCGGCGCGCAGCGCCGTCCTAGGTACTTGGTCGGTTTCGAGAGAGGCGCAATCGCCCGGAGTTAGGCGAGTAGACGGTTTTAGTGCGAACACCCTTGCTCCCAACTGAGCTTGCCGCTGCCGACAGAGGCCCGGGAGCGTGCTGTCGTGGCATTGCCGGCGGGAGACAACACGCGCCACCTATGGTGACCGGCAGCTCCAACGCCAGCGCCACACAAGGGCAAAGCCCCACTTGGGTGCAGAAGCGAACTCTCCCAGCACAGCGCACGCGCCAACACGTCCGCACAACTGCGATACAAACCACCTGCGAGAACCGCTGGGGCGACCGAGCAGCAGACGGCGTCGCGGCGCCGAGTGCCAGGCGGCGGCGCATCCTCAACGCACACAGTCCTCAATCAGACCAGCACACTGCAGATGTCCACCGCGCTTCGCACCGGGCTCGGCTGAACCAACTTTGGCCGCCAGGCGCCGCGTGCAGGGTGCGCCGCAGCGTAGCTGCACCGCCTGCCGGGCCCGTCGGCTGGCGCTCCTGCCACTCGGCGCCCCCCACCAGCCGCCTGTTGCGCGTGCGCCCACGCAGCGCGCGGCCAACACGCCGGGCGGCCCCCCTTCACCGGCCGGGAACAGTCCCACCAAGCCACCGCCGCGTATCGCTTCATACCCACATGGACCTAGTCACGTGTGTGGATGTGGCGGGTACCGCTGAAACAACCGGTTAATAGCTGTACCGATCGTCGCCATCACAGATTCACCTCCAGCGTGAACAACCGCTCAACAACGGATTTCCAGTTCATTTGCGTATCTTGGGCAGTAAACGTAGATGTCCACCTACATTTGCGAATTCAACAATTCTTGCATGCCAGGATGTCATGTGTCACGACACGCTACATCAGACCACATACACACTGCGACATGTGCAGAAGAGAACACGTGGAAGGTGGCCCGCGCACGTATGCGATGTCCCTTCCGCGATCCACTGTCAACCGGCATCTGCGGCATGTCCCAGATATGGAACGCGGTCCACCAGGGTAGCACTTTGTGTGAGGCAATACGACAAAGTCGGAATACATGCGTCACTACATCAGACGGCTCACGCTGACCTGACCTGACCTGACCTGACCTGACCTGACTCACCGCACCACCACCCCCAGCGACCCAGGGTGACATACAATGCGTTCGTACGTTCCTCCCACACGCCTCTACGGCGTACCACAGTGCAACCTAGCTGTTATTGGGAGACGAGACAAGTAGCATCGAGCACAACATATGGAAATTGAGATTCGACACCGTTGGGCACAGCCAGCGTACGGTCACACGTATCACACTACTTCACTCTGTACGTAACGACCGATGATCGGTACAGCGTGTGGGTTACGCGTACGACATCAGCGGACAATGGACACAGACCATACCACGACGTACACTGAGGGCGTCGACATCTGAATGCAACTGAACAGCTGCGAGGCTCATTTAACACTCAAACGCCAGACCGACCAGCTTGAGAGGACAGAGACACAAAGAGGGGGACAGAGGGGGGGGGGGCGGCGATATAGTCCTATTGCAGTACAATTGACAGTGGATAGCGGGAATATGTGGAAAGTAAGCAACACTCGCAAGACATCTACATGAGGATAACAACGACACCAGAGATTCCGAGCAGTGAACTATGTTAGGCAAAGGGACAACGTGGGTTAGGTTAAGGGACAACGTGGGTTAGGTTAAGGGACAACGTGGGTTAGGTTAAGGGACAACGTGGGTTAGGTTAAGGGACAACGTGGGTTAGGTTAAGGGACAACGTGGGTTAGGTTAAGGGACAACGTGGGTTAGGTTAAGGGACAACGTGGGTTAGGTTAAGGGACAACGTGGGTTAGGTTAAGGGACAACGTGGGTTAGGTTAAGGGACAACGTGGGTTAGGTTAAGGGACAACGTGGGTTAGGTTAAGGGACAACGTGGGTTAGGTTAAGGGACAACGTGAGTTAGGTTAAGGGACAAATTGAGTTAGGTTAAGGGACAACGTGGGTTAGGTTAAGGGACAAATTGAGTTAGGTTAAGGGACAAATTGAGTTAGGTTAAGGGACAAATTGAGTTAGGTTAAGGGACAAATTGAGTTAGGTTAAGGGACAAATTGAGTTAGGTTAAGGGACAAATTGAGTTAGGTTAAGGGACAAATTGAGTTAGGTTAAGGGACAACTTGAGTTAGGTTAAGGGACAACTTGAGTTAGGTTAAGGGACAACTTGAGTTAGGTTAAGGGACAACTTGAGTTAGGTTAAGGGACAACTTGAGTTAGGTT
>NW_026062481.1:32500-40000 GCF_023897955.1 Schistocerca gregaria
TGCTGTCTTAAGCAACCAACGCCTTTCATGGTTTCCCATGAGCGTCGATTCGGGCGCCTTAACTCGGCGTTTGGTTCATCCCACAGCGCCAGTTCTGCTTACCAAAAGTGGCCCACTTGGCACTCCGATCCGAGTCGTTTGCTCGCGGCTTCAGCATATCAAGCAAGCCGGAGATCTCACCCATTTAAAGTTTGAGAATAGGTTGAGGTCGTTTCGGCCCCAAGGCCTCTAATCATTCGCTTTACCGGATGAGACTCGTACGAGCACCAGCTATCCTGAGGGAAACTTCGGAGGGAACCAGCTACTAGATGGTTCGATTAGTCTTTCGCCCCTATACCCAGCTCCGACGATCGATTTGCACGTCAGAATCGCTACGGACCTCCATCAGGGTTTCCCCTGACTTCGTCCTGGCCAGGCATAGTTCACCATCTTTCGGGTCCCAACGTGTACGCTCTAGGTGCGCCTCACCTCGCAATGAGGACGAGACGCCCCGGGAGTGCGGAGGCCGCCGCCCCGTGAAGGGCGGGGAAGCCCCATCCTCCCTCGGCCCGCGCAAGGCGAGACCTTCACTTTCATTACGCCTTTAGGTTTCGTACAGCCCAATGACTCGCGCACATGTTAGACTCCTTGGTCCGTGTTTCAAGACGGGTCGTGAAATTGTCCAAAGCTGAAGCGCCGCTGACGGGAGCGATTATTCCGCCCGAGAGCATCCCGAGCCAACAGCGGCGCGGGTCCGGGGCCGGGCCAGGTAGGTCCGTCATCCGGGAAGAACCGCGCGCGCTTGCCGGGAGCCCGAGCGCCCAAAGGGGCGAATCGACTCCTCCAGATATACCGCCGAGCAGCCAGCCAGGACACTGGGGCTCTGCCCAACAGACGCGAACCGAGGCCCGCGGAAGGACAGGCTGCGCACCCGGGCCGTAGGCCGGCACCCAGCGGGTCGCGACGTCCTACTAGGGGAGAAGTGCGGCCCACCGCACACCGGAACGGCCCCACCCCGCGGCGAGTGGAAAGGCAACCGGACACGACCCCGCCGCGGATTGCTCCGCGCGGGCGGCCGGCCCCATCTGCCGAGGGCGGGGGCCAGTGGCCGGATGGGCGTGAATCTCTCCCGTTCGACCTTTCGGACTTCTCACGTTTACCCCAGAACGGTTTCACGTACTTTTGAACTCTCTCTTCAAAGTTCTTTTCAACTTTCCCTCACGGTACTTGTTCGCTATCGGTCTCGTGGTCATATTTAGTCTCAGATGGAGTTTACCACCCACTTGGAGCTGCACTCTCAAGCAACCCGACTCGAAGGAGAGGTCCCGCCGACGCTCGCACCGGCCGCTACGGGCCTGGCACCCTCTACGGGCCGTGGCCTCATTCAAGTTGGACTTGGGCTCGGCGCGAGGCGTCGGGGTAGTGGACCCTCCCAAACACCACATGCCACGACAGGCGGCAGCCTGCGGGGTTCGGTGCTGGACTCTTCCCTGCTCGCTCGCCGCTACTGGGGGAATCCTTGTTAGTTTCTTTTCCTCCGCTTAGTAATATGCTTAAATTCAGCGGGTAGTCTCGCCTGCTCTGAGGTCGTTGTACGAGGTGTCGCACGCCACACCGCCAGCCGGCTGTGCACGCTACCGAGAAAGTACCGGTATGCGAACCGCCAGGCGACGGGCGCGCATCGCACGTTTAAGGAGACGCGGCCGGCCACACAGGCGACCACGACACTCCCACGTCTCCGAAGCGGGACAAACGCCGCGCGCTTCAGTATACGTAGCCGACCCTCAGCCAGACGTGGCCCGGGAACGGAATCCATGGACCGCAATGTGCGTTCGAAACGTCGATGTTCATGTGTCCTGCAGTTCACATGTCGACGCGCAATTTGCTGCGTTCTTCATCGACCCACGAGCCGAGTGATCCACCGTCCTGGGTGATCTTTTCCTTTTCAGTCTCCCACTGTCTCTTTCAAGACAGTAGCATTTGCGGGACTGAGGCGTCTGACGGCCCCTGTTCCACTATTTTTTTGTGTCCAACGGCCTCACAGCCGATGGGCGTCGTACGGCTCCACACCGGAGCGGACAGGCACTCGGGCGAACGTCATTCAAAACCGGCGCCAGGCGCCAGGTACCGCAGGCCAGCCGCTCCAGAGCTTCAGCGCTCGTACCACACAACAACAACAACACTTCCGCTAGTTTTGAGAGGCACGCGTGGTTCCGCACGCGGCGCACGGCCACTGCCGTACAGGTAGCGTGTTGCGCGACACGACACGCACATCGAAAGACATGCAGTCTAGTCGGTAATGATCCTTCCGCAGGTTCACCTACGGAAACCTTGTTACGACTTTTACTTCCTCTAAATGATCAAGTTTGGTCATCTTTCCGGTAGCATCGGCAACGACAGAGTCGATGCCGCGTACCAGTCCGAAGACCTCACTAAATCATTCAATCGGTAGTAGCGACGGGCGGTGTGTACAAAGGGCAGGGACGTAATCAACGCGAGCTTATGACTCGCGCTTACTGGGAATTCCTCGTTCATGGGGAACAATTGCAAGCCCCAATCCCTAGCACGAAGGAGGTTCAGCGGGTTACCCCGACCTTTCGGCCTAGGAAGACACGCTGATTCCTTCAGTGTAGCGCGCGTGCGGCCCAGAACATCTAAGGGCATCACAGACCTGTTATTGCTCAATCTCGTGCGGCTAGAAGCCGCCTGTCCCTCTAAGAAGAAAAGTAATCGCTGACAGCACGAAGGATGTCACGCGACTAGTTAGCAGGCTAGAGTCTCGTTCGTTATCGGAATTAACCAGACAAATCGCTCCACCAACTAAGAACGGCCATGCACCACCACCCACCGAATCAAGAAAGAGCTATCAATCTGTCAATCCTTCCGGTGTCCGGGCCTGGTGAGGTTTCCCGTGTTGAGTCAAATTAAGCCGCAGGCTCCACTCCTGGTGGTGCCCTTCCGTCAATTCCTTTAAGTTTCAGCTTTGCAACCATACTTCCCCCGGAACCCAAAAGCTTTGGTTTCCCGGAGGCTGCCCGCCGAGTCATCGGAGGAACTGCGGCGGATCGCTGGCTGGCATCGTTTATGGTTAGAACTAGGGCGGTATCTGATCGCCTTCGAACCTCTAACTTTCGTTCTTGATTAATGAAAACATACTTGGCAAATGCTTTCGCTTCTGTTCGTCTTGCGACGATCCAAGAATTTCACCTCTAACGTCGCAATACGAATGCCCCCGCCTGTCCCTATTAATCATTACCTCGGGTTCCGAAAACCAACAAAATAGAACCGAGGTCCTATTCCATTATTCCATGCACACAGTATTCAGGCGGGCTTGCCTGCTTTAAGCACTCTAATTTGTTCAAAGTAAACGTGCCGGCCCACCGAGACACTCAACAAAGAGCACCCTGGTAGGATTTAAACGGGGTCCGCCTCGGGACGCGAAAGCACCCCTTCGGCTCGCCCCACCGGCAGGACGTCCCACGATACATGCCAGTTAAACACCGACGGGCGGTGAACCAACAGCGTGGGACACAAATCCAACTACGAGCTTTTTAACCGCAACAACTTTAATATACGCTATTGGAGCTGGAATTACCGCGGCTGCTGGCACCAGACTTGCCCTCCAATAGATACTCGTTAAAGGATTTAAAGTGTACTCATTCCGATTACGGGGCCTCGGATGAGTCCCGTATCGTTATTTTTCGTCACTACCTCCCCGTGCCGGGAGTGGGTAATTTGCGCGCCTGCTGCCTTCCTTGGATGTGGTAGCCGTTTCTCAGGCTCCCTCTCCGGAATCGAACCCTGATTCCCCGTTACCCGTTACAACCATGGTAGGCGCAGAACCTACCATCGACAGTTGATAAGGCAGACATTTGAAAGATGCGTCGCCGGTACGAGGACCGTGCGATCAGCCCAAAGTTATTCAGAGTCACCAAGGCAAACGGACCAGACAAGCCAATCCGATTGGTTTTGATCTAATAAAAGCGTCCCTTCCATCTCTGGTCGGGACTCTGTTTGCATGTATTAGCTCTAGAATTACCACAGTTATCCAAGTAACGTGGGTACGATCTAAGGAACCATAACTGATTTAATGAGCCATTCGCGGTTTCACCTTAATGCGGCTTGTACTGAGACATGCATGGCTTAATCTTTGAGACAAGCATATGACTACTGGCAGGATCAACCAGGGAGCTGCGTCAACTAGAGCTGAGCAGCCGGCCGCCCGGGAGTGTGTCCCGGGGGCCCGCGCGAACACGCAAGCGTCCGCTCAATTATTCTGCAAACAGGAGGAGGCCGAGCTCCCCTGCACGATACACCTCGAAACCCTCTCAGGTCCCGGCGGCGCGCAGCGCCGTCCTAGGTACTTGGTCGGTTTCGAGAGAGGCGCAATCGCCCGGAGTTAGGCGAGTAGACGGTTTTAGTGCGAACACCCTTGCTCCCAACTGAGCTTGCCGCTGCCGACAGAGGCCCGGGAGCGTGCTGTCGTGGCATTGCCGGCGGGAGACAACACGCGCCACCTATGGTGACCGGCAGCTCCAACGCCAGCGCCACACAAGGGCAAAGCCCCACTTGGGTGCAGAAGCGAACTCTCCCAGCACAGCGCACGCGCCAACACGTCCGCACAACTGCGATACAAACCACCTGCGAGAACCGCTGGGGCGACCGAGCAGCAGACGGCGTCGCGGCGCCGAGTGCCAGGCGGCGGCGCATCCTCAACGCACACAGTCCTCAATCAGACCAGCACACTGCAGATGTCCACCGCGCTTCGCACCGGGCTCGGCTGAACCAACTTTGGCCGCCAGGCGCCGCGTGCAGGGTGCGCCGCAGCGTAGCTGCACCGCCTGCCGGGCCCGTCGGCTGGCGCTCCTGCCACTCGGCGCCCCCCACCAGCCGCCTGTTGCGCGTGCGCCCACGCAGCGCGCGGCCAACACGCCGGGCGGCCCCCCTTCACCGGCCGGGAACAGTCCCACCAAGCCACCGCCGCGTATCGCTTCATACCCACATGGACCTAGTCACGTGTGTGGATGTGGCGGGTACCGCTGAAACAACCGGTTAATAGCTGTACCGATCGTCGCCATCACAGATTCACCTCCAGCGTGAACAACCGCTCAACAACGGATTTCCAGTTCATTTGCGTATCTTGGGCAGTAAACGTAGATGTCCACCTACATTTGCGAATTCAACAATTCTTGCATGCCAGGATGTCATGTGTCACGACACGCTACATCAGACCACATACACACTGCGACATGTGCAGAAGAGAACACGTGGAAGGTGGCCCGCGCACGTATGCGATGTCCCTTCCGCGATCCACTGTCAACCGGCATCTGCGGCATGTCCCAGATATGGAACGCGGTCCACCAGGGTAGCACTTTGTGTGAGGCAATACGACAAAGTCGGAATACACGCGTCACTACATCAGACGGCTCACGCTGACCTGACCTGACCTGACCTGACCTGACCTGACTCACCGCACCACCACCCCCAGCGACCCAGGGTGACATACAATGCGTTCGTACGTTCCTCCCACACGCCTCTACGGCGTACCACAGTGCAACCTAGCTGTTATTGGGAGACGAGACAAGTAGCATCGAGCACAACATATGGAAATTGAGATTCGACACCGTTGGGCACAGCCAGCGTACGGTCACACGTATCACACTACTTCACTCTGTACGTAACGACCGATGATCGGTACAGCGTGTGGGTTACGCGTACGACATCAGCGGACAATGGACACAGACCATACCACGACGTACACTGAGGGCGTCGACATCTGAATGCAACTGAACAGCTGCGAGGCTCATTTAACACTCAAACGCCAGACCGACCAGCTTGAGAGGACAGAGACACAAAGAGGGGGACAGAGGGGGGGGGGGGGCGGCGATATAGTCCTATTGCAGTACAATTGACAGTGGATAGCGGGAATATGTGGAAAGTAAGCAACACTCGCAAGACATCTACATGAGGATAACAACGACACCAGAGATTCCGAGCAGTGAACTATGTTAGGCAAAGGGACAACGTGGGTTAGGTTAAGGGACAACGTGGGTTAGGTTAAGGGACAACGTGGGTTAGGTTAAGGGACAACGTGGGTTAGGTTAAGGGACAACGTGGGTTAGGTTAAGGGACAACGTGGGTTAGGTTAAGGGACAACGTGGGTTAGGTTAAGGGACAACGTGGGTTAGGTTAAGGGACAACGTGGGTTAGGTTAAGGGACAACGTGGGTTAGGTTAAGGGACAACGTGGGTTAGGTTAAGGGACAACGTGGGTTAGGTTAAGGGACAACGTGGGTTAGGTTAAGGGACAACGTGGGTTAGGTTAAGGGACAACGTGGGTTAGGTTAAGGGACAACGTGGGTTAGGTTAAGGGACAACGTGGGTTAGGTTAAGGGACAACGTGAGTTAGGTTAAGGGACAAATTGAGTTAGGTTAAGGGACAACGTGGGTTAGGTTAAGGGACAAATTGAGTTAGGTTAAGGGACAAATTGAGTTAGGTTAAGGGACAAATTGAGTTAGGTTAAGGGACAAATTGAGTTAGGTTAAGGGACAAATTGAGTTAGGTTAAGGGACAAATTGAGTTAGGTTAAGGGACAACTTGAGTTAGGTTAAGGGACAACTTGAGTTAGGTTAAGGGACAACTTGAGTTAGGTTAAGGGACAACTTGAGTTAGGTTAAGGGACAACTTGAGTTAGGTTAAGGGACAACTTGAGTTAGGTTAAGGGACAACTTGAGTTAGGTTAAGGGACAACTTGAGTTAGGTTAAGGGACAACTTGAGTTAGGTTAAGGGATAATGTGGTACAACCAGAGTTAGGTTAAGCGATAATGTGGTACAGCCACAGTTAGGTTAAGCGATAATGTGGTACAGCCACAGTTAGGTTAAGCGATAATGTGGTACAGCCACAGTTAGGTTAAGCGATAATGTGGTACAGCCACAGTTAGGTTAAGCGATAATGTGGTACAGCCACAGTTAGGTTAAGCGATAATGTGGTACAGCCACAGTTAGGTTAAGCGATAATGTGGTACAGCCACAGTTAGGTTAAGCGATAAAGTTGGTTACATTTGGTATTGTGTGGGAAGGGGGCAGAGAGAGGGGGGGGGGGGGGTGGATAGTGGTGGCAGTACGCGGATGCCTGAGTCACCGTCAGATACGTCACGTCGGTTCGATGCTTGTAGCAAGAGGCTGGCGGGTCTGTGTCTCTCACTTCTGCAATTTTTCATGTGGTATAACACGAGGGCGGGGGGTGATATTTGGTGCCCCTCTGTGTAGGATGTGTGTTGGTTTATCTGAGCAATGGTAGTTGTCGGAGGAGTGGGGTATTGTGCTTTTATAGGTGGACCTACTGCTCTGGTTATCATAGTGTCGACGGTGCAATGTCGCAGAGAGGATGCACTCGACATTGTCGCATTCCAGATGTTTACGTATTGTGTGTCTCCGTTGCAGGCCGAGAGTGGTGCATGTTCGAGTGTCTGGCTGACGTGCGATTCACGTTGTGTGCCCAGTCTTACAGCACGTATAGG
>NW_026062481.1:47500-50000 GCF_023897955.1 Schistocerca gregaria
ACCGCGGCTGCTGGCACCAGACTTGCCCTCCAATAGATACTCGTTAAAGGATTTAAAGTGTACTCATTCCGATTACGGGGCCTCGGATGAGTCCCGTATCGTTATTTTTCGTCACTACCTCCCCGTGCCGGGAGTGGGTAATTTGCGCGCCTGCTGCCTTCCTTGGATGTGGTAGCCGTTTCTCAGGCTCCCTCTCCGGAATCGAACCCTGATTCCCCGTTACCCGTTACAACCATGGTAGGCGCAGAACCTACCATCGACAGTTGATAAGGCAGACATTTGAAAGATGCGTCGCCGGTACGAGGACCGTGCGATCAGCCCAAAGTTATTCAGAGTCACCAAGGCAAACGGACCAGACAAGCCAATCCGATTGGTTTTGATCTAATAAAAGCGTCCCTTCCATCTCTGGTCGGGACTCTGTTTGCATGTATTAGCTCTAGAATTACCACAGTTATCCAAGTAACGTGGGTACGATCTAAGGAACCATAACTGATTTAATGAGCCATTCGCGGTTTCACCTTAATGCGGCTTGTACTGAGACATGCATGGCTTAATCTTTGAGACAAGCATATGACTACTGGCAGGATCAACCAGGGAGCTGCGTCAACTAGAGCTGAGCAGCCGGCCGCCCGGGAGTGTGTCCCGGGGGCCCGCGCGAACACGCAAGCGTCCGCTCAATTATTCTGCAAACAGGAGGAGGCCGAGCTCCCCTGCACGATACACCTCGAAACCCTCTCAGGTCCCGGCGGCGCGCAGCGCCGTCCTAGGTACTTGGTCGGTTTCGAGAGAGGCGCAATCGCCCGGAGTTAGGCGAGTAGACGGTTTTAGTGCGAACACCCTTGCTCCCAACTGAGCTTGCCGCTGCCGACAGAGGCCCGGGAGCGTGCTGTCATGGCATTGCCGGCGGGAGACAACACGCGCCACCTATGGTGACCGGCAGCTCCAACGCCAGCGCCACACAAGGGCAAAGCCCCACTTGGGTGCAGAAGCGAACTCTCCCAGCACAGCGCACGCGCCAACACGTCCGCACAACTGCGATACAAACCACCTGCGAGAACCGCTGGGGCGACCGAGCAGCAGACGGCGTCGCGGCGCCGAGTGCCAGGCGGCGGCGCATCCTCAACGCACACAGTCCTCAATCAGACCAGCACACTGCAGATGTCCACCGCGCTTCGCACCGGGCTCGGCTGAACCAACTTTGGCCGCCAGGCGCCGCGTGCAGGGTGCGCCGCAGCGTAGCTGCACCGCCTGCCGGGCCCGTCGGCTGGCGCTCCTGCCACTCGGCGCCCCCCACCAGCCGCCTGTTGCGCGTGCGCCCACGCAGCGCGCGGCCAACACGCCGGGCGGCCCCCCTTCACCGGCCGGGAACAGTCCCACCAAGCCACCGCCGCGTATCGCTTCATACCCACATGGACCTAGTCACGTGTGTGGATGTGGCGGGTACCGCTGAAACAACCGGTTAATAGCTGTACCGATCGTCGCCATCACAGATTCACCTCCAGCGTGAACAACCGCTCAACAACGGATTTCCAGTTCATTTGCGTATCTTGGGCAGTAAACGTAGATGTCCACCTACATTTGCGAATTCAACAATTCTTGCATGCCAGGATGTCATGTGTCACGACACGCTACATCAGACCACATACACACTGCGACATGTGCAGAAGAGAACACGTGGAAGGTGGCCCGCGCACGTATGCGATGTCCCTTCCGCGATCCACTGTCAACCGGCATCTGCGGCATGTCCCAGATATGGAACGCGGTCCACCAGGGTAGCACTTTGTGTGAGGCAATACGACAAAGTCGGAATACACGCGTCACTACATCAGACGGCTCACGCTGACCTGACCTGACCTGACCTGACCTGACCTGACTCACCGCACCACCACCCCCAGCGACCCAGGGTGACATACAATGCGTTCGTACATTCCTCCCACACGCCTCTACGGCGTACCACAGTGCAACCTAGCTGTTATTGGGAGACGAGACAAGTAGCATCGAGCACAACATATGGAAATTGAGATTCGACACCGTTGGGCACAGCCAGCGTACGGTCACACGTATCACACTACTTCACTACTTCACTCTGTACGTAACGACCGATGATCGGTACAGCGTGTGGGTTACGCGTACGACATCAGCGGACAATGGACACAGACCATACCACGACGTACACTGAGGGCGTCGACATCTGAATGCAACTGAACAGCTGCGAGGCTCATTTAACACTCAAACGCCAGACCGACCAGCTTGAGAGGACAGAGACACAAAGAGGGGGACAGAGGGGGGGGGGGGCGGCGATATAGTCCTATTGCAGTACAATTGACAGTGGATAGCGGGAATATGTGGAAAGTAAGCAACACTCGCAAGACATCTACATGAGGATAACAACGACACCAGAGATTCCGAGCAGTGAACTATGTTAGGCAAAGGGACAACGTGGGTTAGGTTAAGGGACAACGTGGGTTAGGTTAAGGGACAACGTGGGTTAGGTTAAGGT
>NW_026062481.1:57500-62500 GCF_023897955.1 Schistocerca gregaria
ACAACAACACTTCCGCTAGTTTTGAGAGGCACGCGTGGTTCCGCACGCGGCGCACGGCCACTGCCGTACAGGTAGCGTGTTGCGCGACACGACACGCACATCGAAAGACATGCAGTCTAGTCGGTAATGATCCTTCCGCAGGTTCACCTACGGAAACCTTGTTACGACTTTTACTTCCTCTAAATGATCAAGTTTGGTCATCTTTCCGGTAGCATCGGCAACGACAGAGTCGATGCCGCGTACCAGTCCGAAGACCTCACTAAATCATTCAATCGGTAGTAGCGACGGGCGGTGTGTACAAAGGGCAGGGACGTAATCAACGCGAGCTTATGACTCGCGCTTACTGGGAATTCCTCGTTCATGGGGAACAATTGCAAGCCCCAATCCCTAGCACGAAGGAGGTTCAGCGGGTTACCCCGACCTTTCGGCCTAGGAAGACACGCTGATTCCTTCAGTGTAGCGCGCGTGCGGCCCAGAACATCTAAGGGCATCACAGACCTGTTATTGCTCAATCTCGTGCGGCTAGAAGCCGCCTGTCCCTCTAAGAAGAAAAGTAATCGCTGACAGCACGAAGGATGTCACGCGACTAGTTAGCAGGCTAGAGTCTCGTTCGTTATCGGAATTAACCAGACAAATCGCTCCACCAACTAAGAACGGCCATGCACCACCACCCACCGAATCAAGAAAGAGCTATCAATCTGTCAATCCTTCCGGTGTCCGGGCCTGGTGAGGTTTCCCGTGTTGAGTCAAATTAAGCCGCAGGCTCCACTCCTGGTGGTGCCCTTCCGTCAATTCCTTTAAGTTTCAGCTTTGCAACCATACTTCCCCCGGAACCCAAAAGCTTTGGTTTCCCGGAGGCTGCCCGCCGAGTCATCGGAGGAACTGCGGCGGATCGCTGGCTGGCATCGTTTATGGTTAGAACTAGGGCGGTATCTGATCGCCTTCGAACCTCTAACTTTCGTTCTTGATTAATGAAAACATACTTGGCAAATGCTTTCGCTTCTGTTCGTCTTGCGACGATCCAAGAATTTCACCTCTAACGTCGCAATACGAATGCCCCCGCCTGTCCCTATTAATCATTACCTCGGGTTCCGAAAACCAACAAAATAGAACCGAGGTCCTATTCCATTATTCCATGCACACAGTATTCAGGCGGGCTTGCCTGCTTTAAGCACTCTAATTTGTTCAAAGTAAACGTGCCGGCCCACCGAGACACTCAACAAAGAGCACCCTGGTATGATTTAAACGGGGTCCGCCTCGGGACGCGAAAGCACCCCTTCGGCTCGCCCCACCGGCAGGACGTCCCACGATACATGCCAGTTAAACACCGACGGGCGGTGAACCAACAGCGTGGGACACAAATCCAACTACGAGCTTTTTAACCGCAACAACTTTAATATACGCTATTGGAGCTGGAATTACCGCGGCTGCTGGCACCAGACTTGCCCTCCAATAGATACTCGTTAAAGGATTTAAAGTGTACTCATTCCGATTACGGGGCCTCGGATGAGTCCCGTATCGTTATTTTTCGTCACTACCTCCCCGTGCCGGGAGTGGGTAATTTGCGCGCCTGCTGCCTTCCTTGGATGTGGTAGCCGTTTCTCAGGCTCCCTCTCCGGAATCGAACCCTGATTCCCCGTTACCCGTTACAACCATGGTAGGCGCAGAACCTACCATCGACAGTTGATAAGGCAGACATTTGAAAGATGCGTCGCCGGTACGAGGACCGTGCGATCAGCCCAAAGTTATTCAGAGTCACCAAGGCAAACGGACCAGACAAGCCAATCCGATTGGTTTTGATCTAATAAAAGCGTCCCTTCCATCTCTGGTCGGGACTCTGTTTGCATGTATTAGCTCTAGAATTACCACAGTTATCCAAGTAACGTGGGTACGATCTAAGGAACCATAACTGATTTAATGAGCCATTCGCGGTTTCACCTTAATGCGGCTTGTACTGAGACATGCATGGCTTAATCTTTGAGACAAGCATATGACTACTGGCAGGATCAACCAGGGAGCTGCGTCAACTAGAGCTGAGCAGCCGGCCGCCCGGGAGTGTGTCCCGGGGGCCCGCGCGAACACGCAAGCGTCCGCTCAATTATTCTGCAAACAGGAGGAGGCCGAGCTCCCCTGCACGATACACCTCGAAACCCTCTCAGGTCCCGGCGGCGCGCAGCGCCGTCCTAGGTACTTGGTCGGTTTCGAGAGAGGCGCAATCGCCCGGAGTTAGGCGAGTAGACGGTTTTAGTGCGAACACCCTTGCTCCCAACTGAGCTTGCCGCTGCCGACAGAGGCCCGGGAGCGTGCTGTCGTGGCATTGCCGGCGGGAGACAACACGCGCCACCTATGGTGACCGGCAGCTCCAACGCCAGCGCCACACAAGGGCAAAGCCCCACTTGGGTGCAGAAGCGAACTCTCCCAGCACAGCGCACGCGCCAACATGTCCGCACAACTGCGATACAAACCACCTGCGAGAACCGCTGGGGCGACCGAGCAGCAGACGGCGTCGCGGCGCCGAGTGCCAGGCGGCGGCGCATCCTCAACGCACACAGTCCTCAATCAGACCAGCACACTGCAGATGTCCACCGCGCTTCGCACCGGGCTCGGCTGAACCAACTTTGGCCGCCAGGCGCCGCGTGCAGGGTGCGCCGCAGCGTAGCTGCACCGCCTGCCGGGCCCGTCGGCTGGCGCTCCTGCCACTCGGCGCCCCCCACCAGCCGCCTGTTGCGCGTGCGCCCACGCAGCGCGCGGCCAACACGCCGGGCGGCCCCCCTTCACCGGCCGGGAACAGTCCCACCAAGCCACCGCCGCGTATCGCTTCATACCCACATGGACCTAGTCACGTGTGTGGATGTGGCGGGTACCGCTGAAACAACCGGTTAATAGCTGTACCGATCGTCGCCATCACAGATTCACCTCCAGCGTGAACAACCGCTCAACAACGGATTTCCAGTTCATTTGCGTATCTTGGGCAGTAAACGTAGATGTCCACCTACATTTGCGAATTCAACAATTCTTGCATGCCAGGATGTCATGTGTCACGACACGCTACATCAGACCACATACACACTGCGACATGTGCAGAAGAGAACACGTGGAAGGTGGCCCGCGCACGTATGCGATGTCCCTTCCGCGATCCACTGTCAACCGGCATCTGCGGCATGTCCCAGATATGGAACGCGGTCCACCAGGGTAGCACTTTGTGTGAGGCAATACGACAAAGTCGGAATACACGCGTCACTACATCAGACGGCTCACGCTGACCTGACCTGACCTGACCTGACCTGACCTGACTCACCGCACCACCACCCCCAGCGACCCAGGGTGACATACAATGCGTTCGTACGTTCCTCCCACACGCCTCTACGGCGTACCACAGTGCAACCTAGCTGTTATTGGGAGACGAGACAAGTAGCATCGAGCACAACATATGGAAATTGAGATTCGACACCGTTGGGCACAGCCAGCGTACGGTCACACGTATCACACTACTTCACTCTGTACGTAACGACCGATGATCGGTACAGCGTGTGGGTTACGCGTACGACATCAGCGGACAATGGACACAGACCATACCACGACGTACACTGAGGGCGTCGACATCTGAATGCAACTGAACAGCTGCGAGGCTCATTTAACACTCAAACGCCAGACCGACCAGCTTGAGAGGACAGAGACACAAAGAGGGGGACAGAGGGGGGGGGGGGCGGCGATATAGTCCTATTGCAGTACAATTGACAGTGGATAGCGGGAATATGTGGAAAGTAAGCAACACTCGCAAGACATCTACATGAGGATAACAACGACACCAGAGATTCCGAGCAGTGAACTATGTTAGGCAAAGGGACAACGTGGGTTAGGTTAAGGGACAACGTGGGTTAGGTTAAGGGACAACGTGGGTTAGGTTAAGGGACAACGTGGGTTAGGTTAAGGGACAACGTGGGTTAGGTTAAGGGACAACGTGGGTTAGGTTAAGGGACAACGTGGGTTAGGTTAAGGGACAACGTGGGTTAGGTTAAGGGACAACGTGGGTTAGGTTAAGGGACAACGTGGGTTAGGTTAAGGGACAACGTGGGTTAGGTTAAGGGACAACGTGGGTTAGGTTAAGGGACAACGTGGGTTAGGTTAAGGGACAACGTGGGTTAGGTTAAGGGACAACGTGGGTTAGGTTAAGGGACAACGTGGGTTAGGTTAAGGGACAACGTGGGTTAGGTTAAGGGACAACGTGAGTTAGGTTAAGGGACAAATTGAGTTAGGTTAAGGGACAAATTGAGTTAGGTTAAGGGACAACGTGGGTTAGGTTAAGGGACAAATTGAGTTAGGTTAAGGGACAAATTGAGTTAGGTTAAGGGACAAATTGAGTTAGGTTAAGGGACAAATTGAGTTAGGTTAAGGGACAAATTGAGTTAGGTTAAGGGACAAATTGAGTTAGGTTAAGGGACAACTTGAGTTAGGTTAAGGGACAACTTGAGTTAGGTTAAGGGACAACTTGAGTTAGGTTAAGGGACAACTTGAGTTAGGTTAAGGGACAACTTGAGTTAGGTTAAGGGACAACTTGAGTTAGGTTAAGGGACAACTTGAGTTAGGTTAAGGGACAACTTGAGTTAGGTTAAGGGACAACTTGAGTTAGGTTAAGGGACAACTTGAGTTAGGTTAAGGGACAACTTGCGTTAGGTTAAGGGACAACTTGAGTTAGGTTAAGGGACAACTTGAGTTAGGTTAAGGGACAACTTGAGTTAGGTTAAGCGTCAACTTGAGTTAGGTTAAGGGACAACTTGAGTTAGGTTAAGGGACAACTTGAGTTAGGTTAAGGGACAACTTGAGTTAGGTTAAGGGACAACTTGAGTTAGGTTAAGGGATAATGTGGTACAACCAGAGTTAGGTTAAGCGATAATGTGGTACAGCCACAGTTAGGTTAAGCGATAATGTGGTACAGCCACAGTTAGGTTAAGCGATAATGTGGTACAGCCACAGTTAGGTTAAGCGATAATGTGGTACAG
>NW_026062481.1:67500-75000 GCF_023897955.1 Schistocerca gregaria
TACGAGCACCAGCTATCCTGAGGGAAACTTCGGAGGGAACCAGCTACTAGATGGTTCGATTAGTCTTTCGCCCCTATACCCAGCTCCGACGATCGATTTGCACGTCAGAATCGCTACGGACCTCCATCAGGGTTTCCCCTGACTTCGTCCTGGCCAGGCATAGTTCACCATCTTTCGGGTCCCAACGTGTACGCTCTAGGTGCGCCTCACCTCGCAATGAGGACGAGACGCCCCGGGAGTGCGGAGGCCGCCGCCCCGTGAAGGGCGGGGAAGCCCCATCCTCCCTCGGCCCGCGCAAGGCGAGACCTTCACTTTCATTACGCCTTTAGGTTTCGTACAGCCCAATGACTCGCGCACATGTTAGACTCCTTGGTCCGTGTTTCAAGACGGGTCGTGAAATTGTCCAAAGCTGAAGCGCCGCTGACGGGAGCGATTATTCCGCCCGAGAGCATCCCGAGCCAACAGCGGCGCGGGTCCGGGGCCGGGCCAGGTAGGTCCGTCATCCGGGAAGAACCGCGCGCGCTTGCCGGGAGCCCGAGCGCCCAAAGGGGCGAATCGACTCCTCCAGATATACCGCCGAGCAGCCAGCCAGGACACCGGGGCTCTGCCCAACAGACGCGAACCGAGGCCCGCGGAAGGACAGGCTGCGCACCCGGGCCGTAGGCCGGCACCCAGCGGGTCGCGACGTCCTACTAGGGGAGAAGTGCGGCCCACCGCACACCGGAACGGCCCCACCCCGCGGCGAGTGGAAAGGCAACCGGACACGACCCCGCCGCGGATTGCTCCGCGCGGGCGGCCGGCCCCATCTGCCGAGGGCGGGGGCCAGTGGCCGGATGGGCGTGAATCTCACCCGTTCGACCTTTCGGACTTCTCACGTTTACCCCAGAACGGTTTCACGTACTTTTGAACTCTCTCTTCAAAGTTCTTTTCAACTTTCCCTCACGGTACTTGTTCGCTATCGGTCTCGTGGTCATATTTAGTCTCAGATGGAGTTTACCACCCACTTGGAGCTGCACTCTCAAGCAACCCGACTCGAAGGAGAGGTCCCGCCGACGCTCGCACCGGCCGCTACGGGCCTGGCACCCTCTACGGGCCGTGGCCTCATTCAAGTTGGACTTGGGCTCGGCGCGAGGCGTCGGGGTAGTGGACCCTCCCAAACACCACATGCCACGACAGGCGGCAGCCTGCGGGGTTCGGTGCTGGACTCTTCCCTGTTCGCTCGCCGCTACTGGGGGAATCCTTGTTAGTTTCTTTTCCTCCGCTTAGTAATATGCTTAAATTCAGCGGGTAGTCTCGCCTGCTCTGAGGTCGTTGTACGAGGTGTCGCACGCCACACCGCCAGCCGGCTGTGCACGCTACCGAGAAAGTACCGGTATGCGAACCGCCAGGCGACGGGCGCGCATCGCACGTTTAAGGAGACGCGGCCGGCCACACAGGCGACCACGACACTCCCACGTCTCCGAAGCGGGACAAACGCCGCGCGCTTCAGTATACGTAGCCGACCCTCAGCCAGACGTGGCCCGGGAACGGAATCCATGGACCGCAATGTGCGTTCGAAACGTCGATGTTCATGTGTCCTGCAGTTCACATGTCGACGCGCAATTTGCTGCGTTCTTCATCGACCCACGAGCCGAGTGATCCACCGTCCTGGGTGATCTTTTCCTTTTCAGTCTCCCACTGTCTCTTTCAAGACAGTAGCATTTGCGGGACTGAGGCGTCTGACGGCCCCTGTTCCACTATTTTTTTGTGTCCAACGGCCTCACAGCCGATGGGCGTCGTACGGCTCCACACCGGAGCGGACAGGCACTCGGGCGAACGTCATTCAAAACCGGCGCCAGGCGCCAGGTACCGCAGGCCAGCCGCTCCAGAGCTTCAGCGCTCGTACCACACAACAACAACACTTCCGCTAGTTTTGAGAGGCACGCGTGGTTCCGCACGCGGCGCACGGCCACTGCCGTACAGGTAGCGTGTTGCGCGACACGACACGCACATCGAAAGACATGCAGTCTAGTCGGTAATGATCCTTCCGCAGGTTCACCTACGGAAACCTTGTTACGACTTTTACTTCCTCTAAATGATCAAGTTTGGTCATCTTTCCGGTAGCATCGGCAACGACAGAGTCGATGCCGCGTACCAGTCCGAAGACCTCACTAAATCATTCAATCGGTAGTAGCGACGGGCGGTGTGTACAAAGGGCAGGGACGTAATCAACGCGAGCTTATGACTCGCGCTTACTGGGAATTCCTCGTTCATGGGGAACAATTGCAAGCCCCAATCCCTAGCACGAAGGAGGTTCAGCGGGTTACCCCGACCTTTCGGCCTAGGAAGACACGCTGATTCCTTCAGTGTAGCGCGCGTGCGGCCCAGAACATCTAAGGGCATCACAGACCTGTTATTGCTCAATCTCGTGCGGCTAGAAGCCGCCTGTCCCTCTAAGAAGAAAAGTAATCGCTGACAGCACGAAGGATGTCACGCGACTAGTTAGCAGGCTAGAGTCTCGTTCGTTATCGGAATTAACCAGACAAATCGCTCCACCAACTAAGAACGGCCATGCACCACCACCCACCGAATCAAGAAAGAGCTATCAATCTGTCAATCCTTCCGGTGTCCGGGCCTGGTGAGGTTTCCCGTGTTGAGTCAAATTAAGCCGCAGGCTCCACTCCTGGTGGTGCCCTTCCGTCAATTCCTTTAAGTTTCAGCTTTGCAACCATACTTCCCCCGGAACCCAAAAGCTTTGGTTTCCCGGAGGCTGCCCGCCGAGTCATCGGAGGAACTGCGGCGGATCGCTGGCTGGCATCGTTTATGGTTAGAACTAGGGCGGTATCTGATCGCCTTCGAACCTCTAACTTTCGTTCTTGATTAATGAAAACATACTTGGCAAATGCTTTCGCTTCTGTTCGTCTTGCGACGATCCAAGAATTTCACCTCTAACGTCGCAATACGAATGCCCCCGCCTGTCCCTATTAATCATTACCTCGGGTTCCGAAAACCAACAAAATAGAACCGAGGTCCTATTCCATTATTCCATGCACACAGTATTCAGGCGGGCTTGCCTGCTTTAAGCACTCTAATTTGTTCAAAGTAAACGTGCCGGCCCACCGAGACACTCAACAAAGAGCACCCTGGTAGGATTTAAACGGGGTCCGCCTCGGGACGCGAAAGCACCCCTTCGGCTCGCCCCACCGGCAGGACGTCCCACGATACATGCCAGTTAAACACCGACGGGCGGTGAACCAACAGCGTGGGACACAAATCCAACTACGAGCTTTTTAACCGCAACAACTTTAATATACGCTATTGGAGCTGGAATTACCGCGGCTGCTGGCACCAGACTTGCCCTCCAATAGATACTCGTTAAAGGATTTAAAGTGTACTCATTCCGATTACGGGGCCTCGGATGAGTCCCGTATCGTTATTTTTCGTCACTACCTCCCCGTGCCGGGAGTGGGTAATTTGCGCGCCTGCTGCCTTCCTTGGATGTGGTAGCCGTTTCTCAGGCTCCCTCTCCGGAATCGAACCCTGATTCCCCGTTACCCGTTACAACCATGGTAGGCGCAGAACCTACCATCGACAGTTGATAAGGCAGACATTTGAAAGATGCGTCGCCGGTACGAGGACCGTGCGATCAGCCCAAAGTTATTCAGAGTCACCAAGGCAAACGGACCAGACAAGCCAATCCGATTGGTTTTGATCTAATAAAAGCGTCCCTTCCATCTCTGGTCGGGACTCTGTTTGCATGTATTAGCTCTAGAATTACCACAGTTATCCAAGTAACGTGGGTACGATCTAAGGAACCATAACTGATTTAATGAGCCATTCGCGGTTTCACCTTAATGCGGCTTGTACTGAGACATGCATGGCTTAATCTTTGAGACAAGCATATGACTACTGGCAGGATCAACCAGGGAGCTGCGTCAACTAGAGCTGAGCAGCCGGCCGCCCGGGAGTGTGTCCCGGGGGCCCGCGCGAACACGCAAGCGTCCGCTCAATTATTCTGCAAACAGGAGGAGGCCGAGCTCCCCTGCACGATACACCTCGAAACCCTCTCAGGTCCCGGCGGCGCGCAGCGCCGTCCTAGGTACTTGGTCGGTTTCGAGAGAGGCGCAATCGCCCGGAGTTAGGCGAGTAGACGGTTTTAGTGCGAACACCCTTGCTCCCAACTGAGCTTGCCGCTGCCGACAGAGGCCCGGGAGCGTGCTGTCGTGGCATTGCCGGCGGGAGACAACACGCGCCACCTATGGTGACCGGCAGCTCCAACGCCAGCGCCACACAAGGGCAAAGCCCCACTTGGGTGCAGAAGCGAACTCTCCCAGCACAGCGCACGCGCCAACACGTCCGCACAACTGCGATACAAACCACCTGCGAGAACCGCTGGGGCGACCGAGCAGCAGACGGCGTCGCGGCGCCGAGTGCCAGGCGGCGGCGCATCCTCAACGCACACAGTCCTCAATCAGACCAGCACACTGCAGATGTCCACCGCGCTTCGCACCGGGCTCGGCTGAACCAACTTTGGCCGCCAGGCGCCGCGTGCAGGGTGCGCCGCAGCGTAGCTGCACCGCCTGCCGGGCCCGTCGGCTGGCGCTCCTGCCACTCGGCGCCCCCCACCAGCCGCCTGTTGCGCGTGCGCCCACGCAGCGCGCGGCCAACACGCCGGGCGGCCCCCCTTCACCGGCCGGGAACAGTCCCACCAAGCCACCGCCGCGTATCGCTTCATACCCACATGGACCTAGTCACGTGTGTGGATGTGGCGGGTACCGCTGAAACAACCGGTTAATAGCTGTACCGATCGTCGCCATCACAGATTCACCTCCAGCGTGAACAACCGCTCAACAACGGATTTCCAGTTCATTTGCGTATCTTGGGCAGTAAACGTAGATGTCCACCTACATTTGCGAATTCAACAATTCTTGCATGCCAGGATGTCATGTGTCACGACACGCTACATCAGACCACATACACACTGCGACATGTGCAGAAGAGAACACGTGGAAGGTGGCCCGCGCACGTATGCGATGTCCCTTCCGCGATCCACTGTCAACCGGCATCTGCGGCATGTCCCAGATATGGAACGCGGTCCACCAGGGTAGCACTTTGTGTGAGGCAATACGACAAAGTCGGAATACACGCGTCACTACATCAGACGGCTCACGCTGACCTGACCTGACCTGACCTGACCTGACCTGACTCACCGCACCACCACCCCCAGCGACCCAGGGTGACATACAATGCGTTCGTACGTTCCTCCCACACGCCTCTACGGCGTACCACAGTGCAACCTAGCTGTTATTGGGAGACGAGACAAGTAGCATCGAGCACAACATATGGAAATTGAGATTCGACACCGTTGGGCACAGCCAGCGTACGGTCACACGTATCACACTACTTCACTCTGTACGTAACGACCGATGATCGGTACAGCGTGTGGGTTACGCGTACGACATCAGCGGACAATGGACACAGACCATACCACGACGTACACTGAGGGCGTCGACATCTGAATGCAACTGAACAGCTGCGAGGCTCATTTAACACTCAAACGCCAGACCGACCAGCTTGAGAGGACAGAGACACAAAGAGGGGGACAGAGGGGGGGGGGGGCGGCGATATAGTCCTATTGCAGTACAATTGACAGTGGATAGCGGGAATATGTGGAAAGTAAGCAACACTCGCAAGACATCTACATGAGGATAACAACGACACCAGAGATTCCGAGCAGTGAACTATGTTAGGCAAAGGGACAACGTGGGTTAGGTTAAGGGACAACGTGGGTTAGGTTAAGGGACAACGTGGGTTAGGTTAAGGGACAACGTGGGTTAGGTTAAGGGACAACGTGGGTTAGGTTAAGGGACAACGTGGGTTAGGTTAAGGGACAACGTGGGTTAGGTTAAGGGACAACGTGGGTTAGGTTAAGGGACAACGTGGGTTAGGTTAAGGGACAACGTGGGTTAGGTTAAGGGACAACGTGGGTTAGGTTAAGGGACAACGTGGGTTAGGTTAAGGGACAACGTGGGTTAGGTTAAGGGACAACGTGGGTTAGGTTAAGGGACAACGTGGGTTAGGTTAAGGGACAACGTGGGTTAGGTTAAGGGACAACGTGAGTTAGGTTAAGGGACAAATTGAGTTAGGTTAAGGGACAACGTGGGTTAGGTTAAGGGACAAATTGAGTTAGGTTAAGGGACAAATTGAGTTAGGTTAAGGGACAAATTGAGTTAGGTTAAGGGACAACTTGAGTTAGGTTAAGGGACAACTTGAGTTAGGTTAAGGGACAACTTGAGTTAGGTTAAGGGACAACTTGAGTTAGGTTAAGGGACAACTTGAGTTAGGTTAAGGGACAACTTGAGTTAGGTTAAGGGACAACTTGAGTTAGGTTAAGGGACAACTTGAGTTAGGTTAAGGGACAACTTGAGTTAGGTTAAGGGACAACTTGAGTTAGGTTAAGGGACAACTTGAGTTAGGTTAAGGGACAACTTGAGTTAGGTTAAGGGACAACTTGAGTTAGGTTAAGGGACAACTTGAGTTAGGTTAAGGGTCAACTTGAGTTAGGTTAAGGGACAACTTGAGTTAGGTTAAGGGACAACTTGAGTTAGGTTAAGGGACAACTTGAGTTAGGTTAAGGGACAACTTGAGTTAGGTTAAGGGATAATGTGGTACAACCAGAGTTAGGTTAAGCGATAATGTGGTACAGCCACAGTTAGGTTAAGCGATAATGTGGTACAGCCACAGTTAGGTTAAGCGATAATGTGGTACAGCCACAGTTAGGTTAAGCGATAATGTGGTACAGCCACAGTTAGGTTAAGCGATAATGTGGTACAGCCACAGTTAGGTTAAGCGATAATGTGGTACAGCCACAGTTAGGTTAAGCGATAATGTGGTACAGCCACAGTTAGGTTAAGCGATAATGTGGTACAGCCACAGTTAGGTTAAGCGATAATGTGGTACAGCCACAGTTAGGTTAAGCGATAATGTGGTACAGCCACAGTTAGGTTAAGCGATAATGTGGTACAGCCACAGTTAGGTTAAGCGATAATGTGGTACAGCCACAGTTAGGTTAAGCGATAATGTGGTACAGCCACAGTTAGGTTAAGCGATAAAGTTGGTTACATTTGGTATTGTGTGGGAAGGGGGCAGAGAGAGGGGGGGGGTGGATAGTGGTGGCAGTACGCGGATGCCTGAGTCACCGTCAGATACGTCACGTCGGTTCGATGCTTGTAGCAAGAGGCTGGCGGGTCTGTGTCTCTCACTTCTGCAATTTTTCATGTGGTATAACACGAGGGCGGGGGGTGATATTTGGTGCCCCTCTGTGTAGGATGTGTGTTGGTTTATCTGAGCAATGGTAGTTGTCGGAGGAGTGGGGTATTGTGCTTTTATAGGTGGACCTACTGCTCTGGTTATCATAGTGTCGACGGTGCAATGTCGCAGAGAGGATGCACTCGACATTGTCGCATTCCAGATGTTTACGTATTGTGTGTCTCCGTTGCAGGCCGAGAGTGGTGCATGTTC
>NW_026062482.1:0-7500 GCF_023897955.1 Schistocerca gregaria
ACATTATCCCTTAACCTAACTGTGGTTGTACCACATTATCCCTTAACCTAACTGTGGTTGTACCACATTATCCCTTAACCTAACTGTGGTTGTACCACATTATCCCTTAACCTAACTCAAGTTGTCCCTTAACCTAACTCAAGTTGTCCCTTAACCTAACTCAAGTTGTCCCTTAACCTAACTCAAGTTGTCCCTTAACCTAACTCAAGTTGTCCCTTAACCTAACTCAAGTTGTCCCTTAACCTAACTCAAGTTGTCCCTTAACCTAACTCAAGTTGTCCCTTAACCTAACTCAAGTTGTCCCTTAACCTAACTCAAGTTGTCCCTTAACCTAACTCAAGTTGTCCCTTAACCTAACTCAAGTTGTCCCTTAACCTAACTCAAGTTGTCCCTTAACCTAACTCAAGTTGTCCCTTAACCTAACTCAAGTTGTCCCTTAACCTAACTCAAGTTGTCCCTTAACCTAACTCAAGTTGTCCCTTAACCTAACTCAAGTTGTCCCTTAACCTAACTCAAGTTGTCCCTTAACCTAACTCAAGTTGTCCCTTAACCTAACTCAAGTTGTCCCTTAACCTAACTCAAGTTGTCCCTTAACCTAACCCACGTTGTCCCTTAACCTAACCCACGTTGTCCCTTAACCTAACCCACGTTGTCCCTTAACCTAACCCACGTTGTCCCTTAACCTAACCCACGTTGTCCCTTAACCTAACCCACGTTGTCCCTTAACCTAACCCACGTTGTCCCTTAACCTAACCCACGTTGTCCCTTAACCTAACCCACGTTGTCCCTTAACCTAACCCACGTTGTCCCTTAACCTAACCCACGTTGTCCCTTAACCTAACCCACGTTGTCCCTTAACCTAACCCACGTTGTCCCTTAACCTAACCCACGTTGTCCCTTAACCTAACCCACGTTGTCCCTTAACCTAACCCACGTTGTCCCTTAACCTAACCCACGTTGTCCCTTAACCTAACCCACGTTGTCCCTTAACCTAACCCACGTTGTCCCTTAACCTAACCCACGTTGTCCCTTAACCTAACCCACGTTGTCCCTTAACCTAACCCACGTTGTCCCTTAACCTAACCCACGTTGTCCCTTAACCTAACCCACGTTGTCCCTTAACCTAACCCACGTTGTCCCTTAACCTAACCCACGTTGTCCCTTAACCTAACCCACGTTGTCCCTTAACCTAACCCACGTTGTCCCTTAACCTAACCCACGTTGTCCCTTAACCTAACCCACGTTGTCCCTTAACCTAACCCACGTTGTCCCTTAACCTAACCCACGTTGTCCCTTAACCTAACCCACGTTGTCCCTTAACCTAACCCACGTTGTCCCTTAACCTAACCCACGTTGTCCCTTAACCTAACCCACGTTGTCCCTTAACCTAACCCACGTTGTCCCTTAACCTAACCCACGTTGTCCCTTAACCTAACCCACGTTGTCCCTTAACCTAACCCACGTTGTCCCTTAACCTAACCCACGTTGTCCCTTAACCTAACCCACGTTGTCCCTTAACCTAACCCACGTTGTCCCTTAACCTAACCCACGTTGTCCCTTAACCTAACCCACGTTGTCCCTTAACCTAACCCACGTTGTCCCTTAACCTAACCCACGTTGTCCCTTTGCCTAACATAGTTCACTGCTCGGAATCTCTGGTGTCGTTGTTATCCTCATGTAGATGTCTTGCGAGTGTTGCTTACTTTCCACATATTCCCGCTATCCACTGTCAATTGTACTGCAATAGGACTATATCGCCCCCCCCCCTCCCTCTGTCCCCCTCTTTGTGTCTCTGTCCTCTCAAGCTGGTCGGTCTGGCGTTTGAGTGTTAAATGAGCCTCGCAGCTGTTCAGTTGCATTCAGATGTCGACGCCCTCAGTGTACGTCGTGGTATGGTCTGTGTCCATTGTCCGCTGATGTCGTACGCGTAACCCACACGCTGTACCGATCATCGGTCGTTACGTACAGAGTGAAGTAGTGTGATACGTGTGACCGTACGCTGGCTGTGCCCAACGGTGTCGAATCTCAATTTCCATATGATGTGCTCGATGCTACTTGTCTCGTCTCCCAATAACAGCTAGGTTGCACTGTGGTACGCCGTAGAGGCGTGTGGGAGGAACGTACGAACGCATTGTATGTCACCCTGGGTCGCTGGGGGTGGTGGTGCGGTGAGTCAGGTCAGGTCAGGTCAGCGTGAGCCGTCTGATGTAGTGACGCGTGTATTCCGACTTTGTCGTATTGCCTCACACAAAGTGCTACCCTGGTGGACCGCGTTCCATATCTGGGACATGCCGCAGATGCCGGTTGACAGTGGATCGCGGAAGGGACATCGCATACGTGCGCGGGCCACCTTCCACGTGTTCTCTTCTGCACATGTCGCAGTGTGTATGTGGTCTGATGTAGCGTGTCGTGACACATGACATCCTGGCATGCAAGAATTGTTGAATTCGCAAATGTAGGTGGACATCTACGTTTACTGCCCAAGATACGCAAATGAACTGGAAATCCGTTGTTGAGCGGTTGTTCACGCTGGAGGTGAATCTGTGATGGCGACGATCGGTACAGCTATTAACCGGTTGTTTCAGCGGTACCCGCCACATCCACACACGTGACTAGGCCCATGTGGGTATGAAGCGATACGCGGCGGTGGCTTGGTGGGACTGTTCCCGGCCGGTGAAGGGGGGCCGCCCGGCGTGTTGGCCGCGCGCTGCGTGGGCGCACGCGCAACAGGCGGCTGGTGGGGGGCGCCGAGTGGCAGGAGCGCCAGCCGACGGGCCCGGCAGGCGGCGCAGCTACGCTGCGGCGCACCCTGCACGCGGCGCCTGGCGGCCAAAGTTGGTTCAGCCGAGCCCGGTGCGAAGCGCGGTGGACATCTGCAGTGTGCTGGTCTGATTGAGGACTGTGTGCGTTACACTAGATCGCGTGTTCTGGTCTCCTCCGATACATTACAACACCCCTCCTGTTGTGGTTGCACCTATAATACAGCCATTTGTATCGCTGAGGCATGGAAGCCTTCCCAACAACGGCAAGGTCCATGGTTCATGGGGGGGACATTTTCTCAATCATTACTCATTAGTAGGACTTGTTAATTCATATACCATTGTCGTTTGCAGTTTTATCTTTCTGTAATTTTGTAGCTCCTTGGCTATTGGTGTTTTTCTTCATTAAATTATGTGAACACTGTGTTTATATTTGCATAGGCTTATTTCAAGATTCCCCTTGTCTCTTCATTACTGCAATCCAACTAGAAAAATTATGGGTAGGACGGCGCTGCGCGCCGCCGGGACCTGAGAGGGTTTCGAGGTGTATCGTGCAGGGGAGCTCGGCCTCCTCCTGTTTGCAGAATAATTGAGCGGACGCTTGCGTGTTCGCGCGGGCCCCCGGGACACACTCCCGGGCGGCCGGCTGCTCAGCTCTAGTTGACGCAGCTCCCTGGTTGATCCTGCCAGTAGTCATATGCTTGTCTCAAAGATTAAGCCATGGCATGTCTCAGTACAAGCCGCATTAAGGTGAAACCGCGAATGGCTCATTAAATCAGTTATGGTTCCTTAGATCGTACCCACGTTACTTGGATAACTGTGGTAATTCTAGAGCTAATACATGCAAACAGAGTCCCGACCAGAGATGGAAGGGGACGCTTTTATTAGATCAAAACCAATCGGATTGGCTTGTCTGGTCCGTTTGCCTTGGTGACTCTGAATAACTTTGGGCTGATCGCACGGTCCTCGTACCGGCGACGCATCTTTCAAATGTCTGCCTTATCAACTGTCGATGGTAGGTTCTGCGCCTACCATGGTTGTAACGGGTAACGGGGAATCAGGGTTTCGATTCCGGAGGAGGGAGCCTGAGAAACGGCTACCACATCCAAGGAAGGCAGCAGGCGCGCAAATTACCCACTCCCGGCACGGGGAGGTAGTGACGAAAAATAACGATACGGGACTCATCCGAGGCCCGTAATCGGAATGAGTACACTTTAAAATCCTTTAACGAGTAATCTATTGGGAGGGCAAGTCTGGTGCCAGCAGCCGCGGTAATTCCAGCTCCAATAGCGTATATTAAAGTTGTTGCGGTTAAAAAGCTCGTAGTTGGATTTGTGTCCCACGCTGTTGGTTCACCGCCCGTCGGTGTTTAACTGGCATGTATCGTGGGACGTCCTGCCGGTGGGGCGAGCCGAAGGGGTGCTTTCGCGTCCCGAGGCGGACCCCGTTTAAATCCTACCAGGGTGCTCTTTGTTGAGTGTCTCGGTGGGCGGCACGTTTACTTTGAACAAATTAGAGTGCTTAAAGCAGGCAAGCCCGCCTGAATACTGTGTGCATGGAATAATGGAATAGGACCTCGGTTCTATTTTGTTGGTTTTCGGAACCCGAGGTAATGATTAATAGGGACAGGCGGGGGCATTCGTATTGCGACGTTAGAGGTGAAATTCTTGGATCGTCGCAAGACGAACAGAAGCGAAAGCATTTGCCAAGTATGTTTTCATTAATCAAGAACGAAAGTTAGAGGTTCGAAGGCGATCAGATACCGCCCTAGTTCTAACCATAAACGATGCCAGCCAGCGATCCGCCGCAGTTCCTCCGATGACTCGGCGGGCAGCCTCCGGGAAACCAAAGCTTTTGGGTTCCGGGGGAAGTATGGTTGCAAAGCTGAAACTTAAAGGAATTGACGGAAGGGCACCACCAGGAGTGGAGCCTGCGGCTTAATTTGACTCAACACGGGAAACCTCACCAGGCCCGGACACCGGAAGGATTGACAGATTGATAGCTCTTTCTTGATTCGGTGGGTGGTGGTGCATGGCCGTTCTTAGTTGGTGGAGCGATTTGTCTGGTTAATTCCGATAACGAACGAGACTCTAGCCTGCTAACTAGTCGCGTGACATCCTTCGTGCTGTCAGCGATTACTTTTCTTCTTAGAGGGACAGGCGGCTTCTAGCCGCACGAGATTGAGCAATAACAGGTCTGTGATGCCCTTAGATGTTCTGGGCCGCACGCGCGCTACACTGAAGGAATCAGCGTGTCTTCCTAGGCCGAAAGGTCGGGGTAACCCGCTGAACCTCCTTCGTGCTAGGGATTGGGGCTTGCAATTGTTCCCCATGAACGAGGAATTCCCAGTAAGCGCGAGTCATAAGCTCGCGTTGATTACGTCCCTGCCCTTTGTACACACCGCCCGTCGCTACTACCGATTGAATGATTTAGTGAGGTCTTCGGACTGGTACGCGGCATCGACTCTGTCGTTGCCGATGCTACCGGAAAGATGACCAAACTTGATCATTTAGAGGAAGTAAAAGTCGTAACAAGGTTTCCGTAGGTGAACCTGCGGAAGGATCATTACCGACTAGACTGCATGTCTTTCGATGTGCGTGTCGTGTCGCGCAACACGCTACCTGTACGGCAGTGGCCGTGCGCCGCGTGCGGAACCACGCGTGCCTCTCAAAACTAGCGGAAGTGTTGTTGTTGTTGTTGTTGTGTGGTACGAGCGCTGAAGCTCTGGAGCGGCTGGCCTGCGGTACCTGGCGCCTGGCGCCGGTTTTGAATGACGTTCGCCCGAGTGCCTGTCCGCTCCGGTGTGGAGCCGTACGACGCCCATCGGCTGTGAGGCCGTTGGACACAAAAAAAATAGTGGAACAGGGGCCGTCAGACGCCTCAGTCCCGCAAATGCTACTGTCTTGAAAGAGACAGTGGGAGACTGAAAAGGAAAAGATCACCCAGGACGGTGGATCACTCGGCTCGTGGGTCGATGAAGAACGCAGCAAATTGCGCGTCGACATGTGAACTGCAGGACACATGAACATCGACGTTTCGAACGCACATTGCGGTCCATGGATTCCGTTCCCGGGCCACGTCTGGCTGAGGGTCGGCTACGTATACTGAAGCGCGCGGCGTTTGTCCCGCTTCGGAGACGTGGGAGTGTCGTGGTCGCCTGTGTGGCCGGCCGCGTCTCCTTAAACGTGCGATGCGCGCCCGTCGCCTGGCGGTTCGCATACCGGTACTTTCTCGGTAGCGTGCACAGCCGGCTGGCGGTGTGGCGTGCGACACCTCGTACAACGACCTCAGAGCAGGCGAGACTACCCGCTGAATTTAAGCATATTACTAAGCGGAGGAAAAGAAACTAACAAGGATTCCCCCAGTAGCGGCGAGCGAACAGGGAAGAGTCCAGCACCGAACCCCGCAGGCTGCCGCCTGTCGTGGCATGTGGTGTTTGGGAGGGTCCACTACCCCGACGCCTCGCGCCGAGCCCAAGTCCAACTTGAATGAGGCCACGGCCCGTAGAGGGTGCCAGGCCCGTAGCGGCCGGTGCGAGCGTCGGCGGGACCTCTCCTTCGAGTCGGGTTGCTTGAGAGTGCAGCTCCAAGTGGGTGGTAAACTCCATCTGAGACTAAATATGACCACGAGACCGATAGCGAACAAGTACCGTGAGGGAAAGTTGAAAAGAACTTTGAAGAGAGAGTTCAAAAGTACGTCAAACCGTTCTGGGGTAAACGTGAGAAGTCCGAAAGGTCGAACGGGTGAGATTCACGCCCATCCGGCCACTGGCCCCCGCCCTCGGCAGATGGGGCCGGCCGCCCGCGCGGAGCAATCCGCGGCGGGGTCGTGTCCGGTTGCCTTTCCACTCGCCGCGGGGTGGGGCCGTTCCGGTGTGCGGTGGGCCGCACTTCTCCCCTTGTAGGACGTCGCGACCCGCTGGGTGCCGGCCTACGGCCCGGGTGCGCAGCCTGTCCTTCCGCGGGCCTCGGTTCGCGTCTGTTGGGCAGAGCCCCGGTGTCCTGGCTGGCTGCTCGGCGGTATATCTGGAGGAGTCGATTCGCCCCTTTGGGCGCTCGGGCTCCCGGCAAGCGCGCGCGGTTCTTCCCGGATGACGGACCTACCTGGCCCGGCCCCGGACCCGCGCCGCTGTTGGCTCGGGATGCTCTCGGGCGGAATAATCGCTCCCGTCAGCGGCGCTTCAGCTTTGGACAATTTCACGACCCGTCTTGAAACACGGACCAAGGAGTCTAACATGTGCGCGAGTCATTGGGCTGTACGAAACCTAAAGGCGTAATGAAAGTGAAGGTCTCGCCTTGCGCGGGCCGAGGGAGGATGGGGCTTCCCCGCCCTTCACGGGGCGGCGGCCTCCGCACTCCCGGGGCGTCTCGTCCTCATTGCGAGGTGAGGCGCACCTAGAGCGTACACGTTGGGACCCGAAAGATGGTGAACTATGCCTGGCCAGGACGAAGTCAGGGGAAACCCTGATGGAGGTCCGTAGCGATTCTGACGTGCAAATCGATCGTCGGAGCTGGGTATAGGGGCGAAAGACTAATCGAACCATCTAGTAGCTGGTTCCCTCCGAAGTTTCCCTCAGGATAGCTGGTGCTCGTACGAGTCTCATCCGGTAAAGCGAATGATTAGAGGCCTTGGGGCCGAAACGACCTCAACCTATTCTCAAACTTTAAATGGGTGAGATCTCCGGCTTGCTTGATATGCTGAAGCCGCGAGCAAACGACTCGGATCGGAGTGCCAAGTGGGC
>NW_026062482.1:12500-20000 GCF_023897955.1 Schistocerca gregaria
TTGTACCACATTATCCCTTAACCTAACTGTGGTTGTACCACATTATCCCTTAACCTAACTGTGGTTGTACCACATTATCCCTTAACCTAACTGTGGTTGTACCACATTATCCCTTAACCTAACTGTGGTTGTACCACATTATCCCTTAACCTAACTGTGGTTGTACCACATTATCCCTTAACCTAACTGTGGTTGTACCACATTATCCCTTAACCTAACTGTGGTTGTACCACATTATCCCTTAACCTAACTGTGGTTGTACCACATTATCCCTTAACCTAACTGTGGTTGTACCACATTATCCCTTAACCTAACTGTGGTTGTACCACATTATCCCTTAACCTAACTGTGGTTGTACCACATTATCCCTTAACCTAACTGTGGTTGTACCACATTATCCCTTAACCTAACTGTGGTTGTACCACATTATCCCTTAACCTAACTCAAGTTGTCCCTTAACCTAACTCAAGTTGTCCCTTAACCTAACTCAAGTTGTCCCTTAACCTAACTCAAGTTGTCCCTTAACCTAACTCAAGTTGTCCCTTAACCTAACTCAAGTTGTCCCTTAACCTAACTCAAGTTGTCCCTTAACCTAACTCAAGTTGTCCCTTAACCTAACTCAAGTTGTCCCTTAACCTAACTCAAGTTGTCCCTTAACCTAACTCAAGTTGTCCCTTAACCTAACTCAAGTTGTCCCTTAACCTAACTCAAGTTGTCCCTTAACCTAACTCAAGTTGTCCCTTAACCTAACTCAAGTTGTCCCTTAACCTAACTCAAGTTGTCCCTTAACCTAACTCAAGTTGTCCCTTAACCTAACTCAAGTTGTCCCTTAACCTAACTCAAGTTGTCCCTTAACCTAACTCAAGTTGTCCCTTAACCTAACTCAAGTTGTCCCTTAACCTAACTCAAGTTGTCCCTTAACCTAACTCAAGTTGTCCCTTAACCTAACTCAAGTTGTCCCTTAACCTAACTCAAGTTGTCCCTTAACCTAACTCAAGTTGTCCCTTAACCTAACCCACGTTGTCCCTTAACCTAACCCACGTTGTCCCTTAACCTAACCCACGTTGTCCCTTAACCTAACCCACGTTGTCCCTTAACCTAACCCACGTTGTCCCTTAACCTAACCCACGTTGTCCCTTAACCTAACCCACGTTGTCCCTTAACCTAACCCACGTTGTCCCTTAACCTAACCCACGTTGTCCCTTAACCTAACCCACGTTGTCCCTTAACCTAACCCACGTTGTCCCTTAACCTAACCCACGTTGTCCCTTAACCTAACCCACGTTGTCCCTTAACCTAACCCACGTTGTCCCTTAACCTAACCCACGTTGTCCCTTAACCTAACCCACGTTGTCCCTTAACCTAACCCACGTTGTCCCTTAACCTAACCCACGTTGTCCCTTAACCTAACCCACGTTGTCCCTTAACCTAACCCACGTTGTCCCTTAACCTAACCCACGTTGTCCCTTAACCTAACCCACGTTGTCCCTTAACCTAACCCACGTTGTCCCTTAACCTAACCCACGTTGTCCCTTAACCTAACCCACGTTGTCCCTTAACCTAACCCACGTTGTCCCTTAACCTAACCCACGTTGTCCCTTAACCTAACCCACGTTGTCCCTTAACCTAACCCACGTTGTCCCTTAACCTAACCCACGTTGTCCCTTAACCTAACCCACGTTGTCCCTTAACCTAACCCACGTTGTCCCTTAACCTAACCCACGTTGTCCCTTAACCTAACCCACGTTGTCCCTTAACCTAACCCACGTTGTCCCTTAACCTAACCCACGTTGTCCCTTAACCTAACCCACGTTGTCCCTTAACCTAACCCACGTTGTCCCTTAACCTAACCCACGTTGTCCCTTAACCTAACCCACGTTGTCCCTTAACCTAACCCACGTTGTCCCTTTGCCTAACATAGTTCACTGCTCGGAATCTCTGGTGTCGTTGTTATCCTCATGTAGATGTCTTGCGAGTGTTGCTTACTTTCCACATATTCCCGCTATCCACTGTCAATTGTACTGCAATAGGACTATATCGCCCCCCCCCCTCCCTCTGTCCCCCTCTTTGTGTCTCTGTCCTCTCAAGCTGGTCGGTCTGGCGTTTGAGTGTTAAATGAGCCTCGCAGCTGTTCAGTTGCATTCAGATGTCGACGCCCTCAGTGTACGTCGTGGTATGGTCTGTGTCCATTGTCCGCTGATGTCGTACGCGTAACCCACACGCTGTACCGATCATCGGTCGTTACGTACAGAGTGAAGTAGTGTGATACGTGTGACCGTACGCTGGCTGTGCCCAACGGTGTCGAATCTCAATTTCCATATGATGTGCTCGATGCTACTTGTCTCGTCTCCCAATAACAGCTAGGTTGCACTGTGGTACGCCGTAGAGGCGTGTGGGAGGAACGTACGAACGCATTGTATGTCACCCTGGGTCGCTGGGGGTGGTGGTGCGGTGAGTCAGGTCAGGTCAGGTCAGCGTGAGCCGTCTGATGTAGTGACGCGTGTATTCCGACTTTGTCGTATTGCCTCACACAAAGTGCTACCCTGGTGGACCGCGTTCCATATCTGGGACATGCCGCAGATGCCGGTTGACAGTGGATCGCGGAAGGGACATCGCATACGTGCGCGGGCCACCTTCCACGTGTTCTCTTCTGCACATGTCGCAGTGTGTATGTGGTCTGATGTAGCGTGTCGTGACACATGACATCCTGGCATGCAAGAATTGTTGAATTCGCAAATGTAGGTGGACATCTACGTTTACTGCCCAAGATACGCAAATGAACTGGAAATCCGTTGTTGAGCGGTTGTTCACGCTGGAGGTGAATCTGTGATGGCGACGATCGGTACAGCTATTAACCGGTTGTTTCAGCGGTACCCGCCACATCCACACACGTGACTAGGCCCATGTGGGTATGAAGCGATACGCGGCGGTGGCTTGGTGGGACTGTTCCCGGCCGGTGAAGGGGGGCCGCCCGGCGTGTTGGCCGCGCGCTGCGTGGGCGCACGCGCAACAGGCGGCTGGTGGGGGGCGCCGAGTGGCAGGAGCGCCAGCCGACGGGCCCGGCAGGCGGCGCAGCTACGCTGCGGCGCACCCTGCACGCGGCGCCTGGCGGCCAAAGTTGGTTCAGCCGAGCCCGGTGCGAAGCGCGGTGGACATCTGCAGTGTGCTGGTCTGATTGAGGACTGTGTGCGTTGAGGATGCGCCGCCGCCTGGCACTCGGCGCCGCGACGCCGTCTGCTGCTCGGTCGCCCCAGCGGTTCTCGCAGGTGGTTTGTATCGCAGTTGTGCGGACGTGTTGGCGCGTGCGCTGTGCTGGGAGAGTTCGCTTCTGCACCCAAGTGGGGCTTTGCCCTTGTGTGGCGCTGGCGTTGGAGCTGCCGGTCACCATAGGTGGCGCGTGTTGTCTCCCGCCGGCAATGCCACGACAGCACGCTCCCGGGCCTCTGTCGGCAGCGGCAAGCTCAGTTGGGAGCAAGGGTGTTCTCACTAAAACCGTCTACTCGCCTAACTCCGGGCGATTGCGCCTCTCTCGAAACCGACCAAGTACCTAGGACGGCGCTGCGCGCCGCCGGGACCTGAGAGGGTTTCGAGGTGTATCGTGCAGGGGAGCTCGGCCTCCTCCTGTTTGCAGAATAATTGAGCGGACGCTTGCGTGTTCGCGCGGGCCCCCGGGACACACTCCCGGGCGGCCGGCTGCTCAGCTCTAGTTGACGCAGCTCCCTGGTTGATCCTGCCAGTAGTCATATGCTTGTCTCAAAGATTAAGCCATGCATGTCTCAGTACAAGCCGCATTAAGGTGAAACCGCGAATGGCTCATTAAATCAGTTATGGTTCCTTAGATCGTACCCACGTTACTTGGATAACTGTGGTAATTCTAGAGCTAATACATGCAAACAGAGTCCCGACCAGAGATGGAAGGGACGCTTTTATTAGATCAAAACCAATCGGATTGGCTTGTCTGGTCCGTTTGCCTTGGTGACTCTGAATAACTTTGGGCTGATCGCACGGTCCTCGTACCGGCGACGCATCTTTCAAATGTCTGCCTTATCAACTGTCGATGGTAGGTTCTGCGCCTACCATGGTTGTAACGGGTAACGGGGAATCAGGGTTCGATTCCGGAGAGGGAGCCTGAGAAACGGCTACCACATCCAAGGAAGGCAGCAGGCGCGCAAATTACCCACTCCCGGCACGGGGAGGTAGTGACGAAAAATAACGATACGGGACTCATCCGAGGCCCCGTAATCGGAATGAGTACACTTTAAATCCTTTAACGAGTATCTATTGGAGGGCAAGTCTGGTGCCAGCAGCCGCGGTAATTCCAGCTCCAATAGCGTATATTAAAGTTGTTGCGGTTAAAAAGCTCGTAGTTGGATTTGTGTCCCACGCTGTTGGTTCACCGCCCGTCGGTGTTTAACTGGCATGTATCGTGGGACGTCCTGCCGGTCGGGCGAGCCGAAGGGGTGCTTTCGCGTCCCGAGGCGGACCCCGTTTAAATCCTACCAGGGTGCTCTTTGTTGAGTGTCTCGGTGGGCCGGCACGTTTACTTTGAACAAATTAGAGTGCTTAAAGCAGGCAAGCCCGCCTGAATACTGTGTGCATGGAATAATGGAATAGGACCTCGGTTCTATTTTGTTGGTTTTCGGAACCCGAGGTAATGATTAATAGGGACAGGCGGGGGCATTCGTATTGCGACGTTAGAGGTGAAATTCTTGGATCGTCGCAAGACGAACAGAAGCGAAAGCATTTGCCAAGTATGTTTTCATTAATCAAGAACGAAAGTTAGAGGTTCGAAGGCGATCAGATACCGCCCTAGTTCTAACCATAAACGATGCCAGCCAGCGATCCGCCGCAGTTCCTCCGATGACTCGGCGGGCAGCCTCCGGGAAACCAAAGCTTTTGGGTTCCGGGGGAAGTATGGTTGCAAAGCTGAAACTTAAAGGAATTGACGGAAGGGCACCACCAGGAGTGGAGCCTGCGGCTTAATTTGACTCAACACGGGAAACCTCACCAGGCCCGGACACCGGAAGGATTGACAGATTGATAGCTCTTTCTTGATTCGGTGGGTGGTGGTGCATGGCCGTTCTTAGTTGGTGGAGCGATTTGTCTGGTTAATTCCGATAACGAACGAGACTCTAGCCTGCTAACTAGTCGCGTGACATCCTTCGTGCTGTCAGCGATTACTTTTCTTCTTAGAGGGACAGGCGGCTTCTAGCCGCACGAGATTGAGCAATAACAGGTCTGTGATGCCCTTAGATGTTCTGGGCCGCACGCGCGCTACACTGAAGGAATCAGCGTGTCTTCCTAGGCCGAAAGGTCGGGGTAACCCGCTGAACCTCCTTCGTGCTAGGGATTGGGGCTTGCAATTGTTCCCCATGAACGAGGAATTCCCAGTAAGCGCGAGTCATAAGCTCGCGTTGATTACGTCCCTGCCCTTTGTACACACCGCCCGTCGCTACTACCGATTGAATGATTTAGTGAGGTCTTCGGACTGGTACGCGGCATCGACTCTGTCGTTGCCGATGCTACCGGAAAGATGACCAAACTTGATCATTTAGAGGAAGTAAAAGTCGTAACAAGGTTTCCGTAGGTGAACCTGCGGAAGGATCATTACCGACTAGACTGCATGTCTTTCGATGTGCGTGTCGTGTCGCGCAACACGCTACCTGTACGGCAGTGGCCGTGCGCCGCGTGCGGAACCACGCGTGCCTCTCAAAACTAGCGGAAGTGTTGTTGTTGTTGTTGTTGTGTGGTACGAGCGCTGAAGCTCTGGAGCGGCTGGCCTGCGGTACCTGGCGCCTGGCGCCGGTTTTGAATGACGTTCGCCCGAGTGCCTGTCCGCTCCGGTGTGGAGCCGTACGACGCCCATCGGCTGTGAGGCCGTTGGACACAAAAAAAATAGTGGAACAGGGGCCGTCAGACGCCTCAGTCCCGCAAATGCTACTGTCTTGAAAGAGACAGTGGGAGACTGAAAAGGAAAAGATCACCCAGGACGGTGGATCACTCGGCTCGTGGGTCGATGAAGAACGCAGCAAATTGCGCGTCGACATGTGAACTGCAGGACACATGAACATCGACGTTTCGAACGCACATTGCGGTCCATGGATTCCGTTCCCGGGCCACGTCTGGCTGAGGGTCGGCTACGTATACTGAAGCGCGCGGCGTTTGTCCCGCTTCGGAGACGTGGGAGTGTCGTGGTCGCCTGTGTGGCCGGCCGCGTCTCCTTAAACGTGCGATGCGCGCCCGTCGCCTGGCGGTTCGCATACCGGTACTTTCTCGGTAGCGTGCACAGCCGGCTGGCGGTGTGGCGTGCGACACCTCGTACAACGACCTCAGAGCAGGCGAGACTACCCGCTGAATTTAAGCATATTACTAAGCGGAGGAAAAGAAACTAACAAGGATTCCCCCAGTAGCGGCGAGCGAACAGGGAAGAGTCCAGCACCGAACCCCGCAGGCTGCCGCCTGTCGTGGCATGTGGTGTTTGGGAGGGTCCACTACCCCGACGCCTCGCGCCGAGCCCAAGTCCAACTTGAATGAGGCCACGGCCCGTAGAGGGTGCCAGGCCCGTAGCGGCCGGTGCGAGCGTCGGCGGGACCTCTCCTTCGAGTCGGGTTGCTTGAGAGTGCAGCTCCAAGTGGGTGGTAAACTCCATCTGAGACTAAATATGACCACGAGACCGATAGCGAACAAGTACCGTGAGGGAAAGTTGAAAAGAACTTTGAAGAGAGAGTTCAAAAGTACGTGAAACCGTTCTGGGGTAAACGTGAGAAGTCCGAAAGGTCGAACGGGTGAGATTCACGCCCATCCGGCCACTGGCCCCCGCCCTCGGCAGATGGGGCCGGCCGCCCGCGCGGAGCAATCCGCGGCGGGGTCGTGTCCGGTTGCCTTTCCACTCGCCGCGGGGTGGGGCCGTTCCGGTGTGCGGTGGGCCGCACTTCTCCCCTAGTAGGACGTCGCGACCCGCTGGGTGCCGGCCTACGGCCCGGGTGCGCAGCCTGTCCTTCCGCGGGCCTCGGTTCGCGTCTGTTGGGCAGAGCCCCGGTGTCCTGGCTGGCTGCTCGGCGGTATATCTGGAGGAGTCGATTCGCCCCTTTGGGCGCTCGGGCTCCCGGCAAGCGCGCGCGGTTCTTCCCGGATGACGGACCTACCTGGCCCGGCCCCGGACCCGCGCCGCTGTTGGCTCGGGATGCTCTCGGGCGGAATAATCGCTCCCGTCAGCGGCGCTTCAGCTTTGGACAATTTCACGACCCGTCTTGAAACACGGACCAAGGAGTCTAACATGTGCGCGAGTCATTGGGCTGTACGAAACCTAAAGGCGTAATGAAAGTGAAGGTCTCGCCTTGCGCGGGCCGAGGGAGGATGGGGCTTCCCCGCCCTTCACGGGGCGGCGGCCTCCGCACTCCCGGGGCGTCTCGTCCTCATTGCGAGGTGAGGCGCACCTAGAGCGTACACGTTGGGACCCGAAAGATGGTGAACTATGCCTGGCCAGGACGAAGTCAGGGG